>NW_009918142.1:30181-59334 GCF_000696875.1 Nestor notabilis | reverse complement strand
TCTGTCCCTACTGATGTCCTACAAGGACTGCAGGGCAGGGTGGTTGTGCTGTTGATGAGGATCCCTTTTCATGCTGCTTCCCAGATCTAGAGCTGACAGAAAAGGAAGAGAAGGAAGACAGGAAGGGAGAGGGGGATTATTTTCATGCTGTCAGAGGTATGCATGAGTAGCTTCTCTCGTGTGGCACTCTAAGGCCTCTATCCCCACAAAGGAACTTTGCATTCCCAGAGCAGCTGAAATCCTGAAAGTTTAAAGTGAAATCCTGCTACGGTTACATTCAGGCGTTACTCTTTAAGTCAAATACAGCCTGAGTATTTGCTTCCCTAGAGGATCTAACTATAAATCATATATCCGTGTGACATCTCCCATATCACAGAAGCAGCAAAAATGTCCCACACTCCTTTTTCTGTATATTCTTCTTGTCACTTGTCTTACACATACATTTGCACTGTGGCAGGAGCTGTTACTTGTTCTGCTGCTATAGAGCACCTCGTACAATGGAATCTGAGCCCACAACCACACTTTCTAGGTGCTACTGCAAGGCTGATAAAGAAATAACTGCAGTCAGCAGTAAAAGCTGCTTTTAGGCAGTACACTGCTGAAAATGAGAGCAAAATTCAGGGAAGGGCTGAGTGCCTGCAGTTCGCATTGACTCCAGCCCAGGCTGTGGTAGCTCAGCAGCTCCCAGCATCTCTGAGGATTTATTCTGCAGCATGTTTGCTTTTGCCTCCAGTGTGCAATGGGAGGAAGCCAATAGTGTGGCTGAAAACCACAGCTCCCAGCCACTTCTCCCCTCCGTGCTGAGTGAGAGGGTGAAAGCTTGCAGACCAGCCGGTACCTTTCTCCTGCACGTGGCGCAGCGGGAATAAAAGCAAAACACAGAGCTGAATTTATTCCTAGCCAAAGGAAATTTCATCTTGAGGGTTACAGGCGTCCTGTGCCTCTTAAATGCAAGTAATAAAATGCTGCTCTCAATTACAAATTGTATTTACATTTAAAGCCCCACATGGCTTGGTGAGGTGGAGGGAGGTTTCAGATGCATTAGCAGCAGTGCTGTGCTGTGATTAGTTACAATTTTTCACTCTCTGTAATGAACATTTAATGCCTCCACCTTTGTTTTTCCCACTGTCTTGCAAACTAACCCTGTGGCTGTGCCAGGTCAATAGGCAGTAGACAAGACATGACCCCTGCCTAATGCTATGAACCAAGAGAAGCAAATGCATTGAAGTGACCATCTCTACAAAGCCTCCTGTAATAAGATTTACACACTAAGTATAAATTCAATAGCAATTGATTTTTTTAGGTAACTTCCTGGACTGAACTTTTCAAAATGTAGGGACATTTAACAGGAAAATGCAAAACCACATGCAAATGTGCACTGCTGCATCTTCCTGGGCTACAGAAGTCAAATTCCCATCTCTCGGCCCTCAAGCAGTGATAAAGGCAAAGCACTCACTGTCCTACATGATGCTCAGGTCTTGTGGCTTGCCCTTGGCTTTTGCAGAGGCTGTGTGTGTCACTCAGTGCCAGCTGTGAGGTGAAAGCATGTTTTGGGTGCAGTTCTGCACAGAAATGGCCAATATCGCCTAGAAGAAGGCCTCAACATGGATTCTCTACTCAACATTTCAGAAAACCTACTCCAGCTCACTGCTCTGACAACCTTCTTCCTCTTTAACCATGCTAAGCATATACAGATCACCTCTAAAGACCCTCAAGACTGCCTAGCACTTGGTGTCATGATCTGCCTTCTCCAAAGTCTGTATTAGCAACAATGTCAGAAGGTGTTTTGATATCAGGAGATGTTCTGCAGAGATAATCAGTAAGTCCTGTCCACCTTTAGTCAAAGTCTGATAGAACAGCCCTTCTCTGAGGTTTGTGGGAACTCCAGAGTGAATAGGAACGTTTCTTGTCTGTGTTCATAAATATATGTCCAAGTCACTGGTCCTGGCCAATAACACTTAATTGCACCCAATGACACCCAAGCATTGCAAGACTGTTTCTGGGGGTATAAATAGGAGAAGTTCTTTTATTAGCCATTAAGTCAATCTGCAGCTCTACTGGGAATGGGCAAGGTCTCTGAAGAGAGGAAGTCTAGCAGCATAACCAGCAAGAAAAAATCCAAAGAAATCAGGAGAAAACTCAGTAACAATTCTGTGACATAAACCAGCATTGAACAGACAGTTATCTTGTATTCCATGGGGATTAGTGATGACAGATAAGAAGTAATAGGCTCATATTGCACCATGGGAGATTTTAAGTTAGGTACCAGAAACAATTTCTGCCTGGAAGGATAGACAAGTAGAAGATTGTCCAGGGAAAGTGTGGAACTTAAAGGGTTTTGCTAAACCTGAGTTAGTCTGAATCTGCTTTGGTTGTAATGGTGCTCACACCCAGATGTTGCTGACCAAGGCTGAGGCCTCAGAGGTGAGAGGATGTTCCAAGCTGCAAGTGAGAAAATCAGCACGCTACTTTACAAAGTCTTTTCCTCATATTTATCTCCAACACTGCACTGACAGCTGTACTGGAAAGGACTGGGCCAGATCCACTGTTAGCTTAAATCACCTTTACAATCAATAGAATCATAGAGTCATAGAAGGGTTGGGGTTGGAAGGAGTTGCCCTGGCTGAGGTGCAGGACCTTGCAGAGCTGCGAGTAGAGCTGTCTTAGTCTACTGTGGCCAACCTGCTTTGCTTTTATTTACAAATAAGACATTTATGACACAATGGCTATAAATAGTATTTCATTAATTTTATTGCTTGTTTAGATATTTCCCTAAAGGGCTAATACACACTTACTGTTGTGTTACTATTTCAGCTTCTGTTAGTTTGCAGCTAAACCCTACAGTCTGCTTGGAGCTGAGGCTAAGCTCAGCAGCTCGGCTTGGGATGAAGAGTGCATTTGGTGTAATTAGATTTGTGGGTTTAGGTGGTTTGGGTTTATTTTTTTAGGGTATAACAGTGTAATAAAAAGAAATGGCTGTAATTTATAGCCCAGCAGTTGGCACGTGGCTTGTCTGGTCTGGGATTATTCTTCTTTTAATGGCAGAAATTTTAAATTTAGGTTAGAATTTCAAAGCAACTTTGTAGTCACAACTAAGGGGTTCAATGCTGCCAAGCTCAGACATTCCAAAGTCATGAATGAGGCACAAAAATACCAATATTAACTTAAAATACAAAGGCATAGGTACAAACTCACACACACATACCAACATGGATATACAGGTACCTCTGAATAAGGCTAATGTTTAATTTTGAACCAAATTCACTCTTCAGCAGGGACTGCAGCGATAGGACAAGGGCGAATGGGTTTAAACTTAAAGAGGGGAAGGTCAGACTAGCTATAAGGAAGAAGTTCTTCCCTGTGAGGGTGCTGAGGCACTGGAACAGGGTGCCCAGAGAAGTGGTGAATGCCCCATCCCTGGCAGTGTTCAAGGCCAGGTTGGACAGAGCCTTGGGCAACATGGTCTAGTGTGAGGTGTCCCTTCCCAGGCCAGGAGGTTGGAACTGGATGATCTTCAGGTCCTTTCCAACCCAAACCCTTCTATGATTCTATGGTTCTATATTTGGTTAAGTAACCTTAAGGCAATAAAATTAAAAATCTTTTTGTTTTGCTTAATTAGCAGCAATTTTCAGTGAGAACCTGGGACTAAATAATTCTCTGTGCCACACTAGTGCACCAATGTAGCTTATGACTTCGGGTTTCTTTTTTAGCATTCTGGTATTTGCTTTCCATGTGCATTTATTACCAAGTTTTTCTCTACAATAATGAAAGCTCAAAACCTCCTATTTTGAGTTTCACACAAACCAGGATTCTCTAATCATCTGGCTTTGGGGACTCTAGACTTAAGAAGAACACTAAACATGATAAGAATAAAAAAAACCCTCAGGAGAGCTATGAATAAGGTGTGTTGTTTATCGAGCAAGCTCAAACTTTGCTTTCTTTGCAAGAGTTCAATCCTCAGCATAACAAATACCTTCTCATAAAGAGAACTTCTAAGACAAGAGCTTTCTGAAAAATAGAATTGCCCTTTTAGGTGCTGAGTGCCTTTGTAGAGTAAATCCTCCTTAGATGGTACAGACAAATGCCAGAATACCAAATAGAACAACTTTAGTCGAAACGTATTACATGAGTTACCATTACACCAGTGCTCTGGTTCTGTAAATGCTTATTGTTAGATATTGGGAAACAAGGGCCCCTTTGAAATGTTGTACTGACCTGGCTTGATCCAGAGGTATCCAGAAGCAGTGAAACAGTGTGCCACTGCCTCCCACTGCACCTTGGAGTGTAAAGGTAAACCTATGAAAAAGGCTTTGCAGGACTCAGAAGCCACTTGAGAGCATGTCTTCACTCAGGCACAGTTGCTGATTGTATCCCACTGTCCCAGTGCACAACCCTGCTGCACAGACTGACTTACTCTGTTTTCTTAAAGCACAAGTCCACTCGCCCGTGTTATTGTAATCCAAAGAAGTGCTGCCTTGGTGCTGAAATACAGCGAAGCAATGGCACATTAGCACCATGTTACTGGAATACATCAGAGCAATTGTGCTCTAATGCTGTATTACTTACTACAGGGCAGCTCAGTAAGAACACTCACAGTAACGCTGAGTACTCCTGCTGAGGTGAAAGAAACATCTTAATGGGAGACCCTGACATTTCTGCAGACCCATCTACATTCCTTCAAATCAACACGGTGATTGCCTGAGCATGAGGTCACAAAGAGCCCTGTAAAAACATTCAACCACTAAAAGGTCCGAACCCCACGTCAAAACACAACTCACAGGAGTATGTGAAATCATAGTGGGCTTTGAGCTAACTGCATTAACTTTGGAAACAATCTGGGTAGTGAAAGAAGGGCATTTCAGAGCTCTTCAAGAAAAGCCTCAACAGTATTTCCAGCCTTAACGGTATTCTGCTATCATGATTCAAAAACTCCAACGTCTGCAGTGGTCACAGAGCAATTCATTTGGAAGAATTCATGCAAAATGCCATTTGTTCTGGCTACTGGATCTGAAGCTACCAAGGCGTGTAACTGTTTGTACAGGTTTTAAAGCCAGGCCTGGGAAAACCTCAGCAGCTCCCCTCCGACAGAAAGAATTACATGTACAAAAGCACTGCACAAGATAAACTGAAATACTTAAAAAAAGCACAAGCCTGTCACAGTTTCTCTTTCCAGCTCCAGTGACAACCTGCTGATCATATTGATTTTGTGTAAGTATAGCTTTAGCTAGAGATTATACCTTGCACCACCACAGCTCTAGTACTACAAGACTTTTTTTTGTCTCAGTCAAAGCGCAGTCAGCATAAGGGTTCTACAAGGGGTGCTTTGTGCAAAGCAAACCAGAATATAAATACAGCAGTCATCATGAAGAAACTCAAAATGAGAACTAAACATACAGTAGCTCACTCCACTTCCAAAGCCTGCATTTGGGGACACAATGTGTTCTAGCCAGTCCAGTTGAAATTCCCATTCAAACAGCCTCTGCACCGAAAGCACCAGGGAAGATTTTCAGTGATGTGGCCTTTAAAGTGCAAAAGCATTTATATGGCCAAGGTCTGTCTTTTGTCTGCAACACAAGACAGATTTTATTCAGAACTTCACACAAAGGTTTAGGATTTATTTTGCTTTTAAATTCATTTCAACCTAAAATCTTTGGGCTTGATTCTTACAGCTTGTGAAGTCACATCTATGCAGAGTGGAAGTAAGAAGCTTCCTACTGATAATGGTAGGCACCCCACCTTCGCCCTTACATGTACACAATGATTGTACAAGTTGTATATCCCAGTGCCTGCATGTTAGTGCCCAGTGTCTAGGTGCAAATCTACTTTCATCAGGAACAGAGGCCAATATGCCACAGTGTGAACATGAGTGGCTAATGTGTTGGCACATGGCCTGTTCTGCCATCCCTGCCACCAGGCATATAACCTCCTGCAGACAGGTAGGACAGACAACATCAAACGTCAGCGTCTCCAACCACTTCAGTGAGAGCAATCAGTTCATCTGTGGAAGCAACATAACGTGCACAAGGTCTCACCAAGCCAGTGACAGACAATGACAGTGGAATCTCTGTCTTCTAAGTCCCAGAGACCAGGCTCTTGCTGCTTGTTAATATCTTACATTACTTCTATTCATTAGTATTTTTACCTAATTGCTCTGCTAGAGATAGACATCTCCTTCTAGCACACTCAAGGCAATCTCTTCCAAGTAAACCTATGATGTTCACAACAATCTTTTTGTATTTAACTGGGATTAATGGAAAAGTGATTTCACTAAAAACCTGCAGAATATTTACCATGTTGCTTGTGGATTTGGTTTGCTAACGGTGTTTTCAGTGAAAAACATTTGCTTGAGTGAAATCTGATGAATCAAAACAATCCTGTTTCTGAAGGAAGACTTTGGATTTCCAGACTAATTCAGAAAGAGATCAAATTTTCTGTCAAAACATGTAAAAATATGACTGTTCAGATTTAAATGTCAAAAATAAATATTGTGTCAGCTTGTGAAGAACTGAGCACGAAGTAAGCAGTTGCGAAATGTGAGAATCTTATCATGAAACACGTAAATACTACTTTTTACCCATAAATATTACTTTTTACGCAGTTAAACAGTTCAGTCATGAGATGCTACAATGCAATAGGTCCAATGAATGTGGATGGGAGAATCCCATCTGCAAGATGCTCAGTCTTTAGATACTAGGAATACTTGAAATGCCCGAGTGGAAGCATAAAGGGCAAACAGATTTAGCAATCATGCTGATTCCAGTTCTTCCTGAAAAGGTTCTAACATCACCAGCAAAGCATCCAAAGGAGTAGTTATGTTTTTTTAGGGAAATGCACAAACTTTGAATGGTATATTGCTGTTTTTTCTGTTGGAAACTGTTTTGTTCTCTGTCTAAAGGGCAATTCCCATCCAGTGCCCAACAACAGCGATGAGGTTAAATTGGTTTGGATGATATCAGCTACATGTAATTAAACCAGCAGCCCATGTCCGATCCTTTCTGTGACCATGTTAGGTGTTAAATTAAGGTCTGATTAAGAGTGTGCTGCTGCAGTTAAGGTCAAGGACTAAAGATCACAAGCTTTGTTTCATCTAATAACAATAAAGACTGTCTGGCTGCCAAATACCACAACAGCCCTTGTTCTCCTATCAGACTGCTGTCCAGCTAGAGGGATCTGATTTCACTGGTATCCCGTTTTAAACCCTACTTCTAAGAGGGTTTGTAGCTATTTCATCTGTATTAAGCAGCGCCGTGTTACCCGAGGCCATTCAGTACATTCTGTATGATCAAAGCAGAAATGCAGCAGCTTCTGACGAAGAGTTATCGTGGCTGAGGGGAAAAAATACCAAGGAAGGGGAAAAAAAGATATAGTGCTACAAAATACCAGGTCATGCCACCAAAGTAAACACCCACAAGTAAGTTCATAACATGAGATCATGCAACGGTGGAAACTGCACATGTGTTTGTGTGGAACAAATCACAGGCTTGCCCCCCCAGCAGTCAGCAGGAGGGATGTGTCAGACAGCACAGAGGAGAGATAAAAGCAGAGGGGTGAAGAGGAAAACCAGCAGTTTGTTTGTAGGATGAAGACAAGAATTAGTGCCTAAGAGCTTCTCTATGTGTCCTGGTTCAAGCGCTGAACCCAGGACACCCTACATAAGTGTTTTCCACAAAGACAGGTCAGGAGACACTACCAGAGCAGTTCTCTGCTCTGAGAGAACACAATTCCTAGTACCCAACAAAGTGTTCTCATGAAACATGCCCATATTAATCTCACATGAATACAAGGTGCCGGGACATGGTAGTTTCCCAAAAAGGAGGGTGGAGCAGAGTAAGAAACCATATGGCCCCAAAATAATCTCCCACAGACACATCCTATTGTATGTTTCCATACTTGGGGTCCAATTTCAGAGTAGATACCAATTCATTCTTCAAGAGTCATCTGAAGTGTCCTTCATTTGCTCCTAGTACTTAATGGACTATTAATAGACCACTGTTCATACCTGGAAGGACAATTTGGCTATTCTGTGAGGCTGCACACAGAAAACTCATCATAGGGCCACACTACGCACACTAAAACCACTACATGGTTTGACAGTTCTTTGTGAATTGCATTGCACATGTGATCAAAAAAATTCCTAGAGGTGTTTTGATGCTTTGCATTCCAGAATTTGACATACAACCTTCTCTGTTTCCTAACAAGCTCCGAGTGAATCCCAAAAGATTCAATGATACAGTTCAACATGGATGAGCTTCCAACTCGTTATGGTTGCTGCTGTGCTACAGCTCTCTGCAGAGCAGGCTTTGCTGTGGGAGATCCCAGACTTTCTGGAATCTGAGTTACATCAGAAATACAGTGAACACCACAAAATAGCCAAGTGTGACAAATGACTTGTCTGTAACAACAGAACTGTGTTCACCACTGGGAATCAGTGCCTGACCAGGAAAGATACCTTGTAATGACATGAATGACAAAACATTTAAATATCCAATCACATTAAAAGAGCAGGTTTGGTTTGATTCACTTCATCATTCTGCTTGCTAAATTTTACAAGAAATATTGTACACAAAGAACAACACTTTTATTTCAGTGTTAGAGATTGTGGTCAAAGCATTTAAACTGAATGCTTTAAAACTGAACATATATATCAAGATGACAGCGCTGAGCAGTCCAGATTAACTGCTGTGAGTCAAAGGAAGTTGCTCTTGAAAGTGATCCTTAGCTTTGAAAACGGAGCCATTGTTGATAAGGCACTTTGCTACCATTTTAGATACTGAAATTTAGGCACTTCAGTCTGGACCCAAATAGAAACCAAAAGCAAAGTTCAGTTTGGTGGCAGGTCAGAACACCGCAGCTCAGCCACTTGCTCTGGTACAGGAGCAATGCAGTAGCATCATACCCTGGCATCTTTGGCTTCCCAGGCTGAAAAGAGCAGGGAGCCAGGCACAAGCAGCCTGGCAATGGCTCCAAACACAAACCCAGAGGGAACTCAGACTCCTGCTTTGGACTCTGAAACTGATGATAGAAGGATTGCTTTTGAAAACATTCCAGCCTTGTCCTGGCATTACGTTATCTCAGTATCTGCACTATTCCCTAAACTACACTTTAGCAAGTATAAAAGGGATTGTTGTACATATTATGGTAATGTCATTTACTTTATGCAACTGGAAAATTTAATGGCAACCACTTCACTTCTGTGCTGTGTAGAGTGTTCACAGTAACACCTGCTTACTGGATAGGCAGAAAAAAGCCCTTATATTCCTTCTTTATTGCAATTTATTATTATAGCTTGAATGGTTCCTAGTGACTTCCTAAGATTAATGTTAATATTCTGATCAGAGTCTTCCCTCTGGAGTTTTATTATGGGTTTTGAACATTCATTTCATTTAACATACACATGGGAGCGAGTCTGGTGGTTCCAAAAACATTTGTAGTTGGAAATCACAGTGATTTTTGCTAGGCTCAGTGCCAAAGAAATCACAAATCAGAAGTCTGTTATAGAGTAGTTCCAATTTCTTGGCATCAGAATTCCTCTTTATGTATATGCAGAGTGTGATGTTTTCCCCAGCTATATGGCACTCAAGGTTTACTGACAAATGCATTGCTTATCTATTTTCCAAGGTTTCTGGTAGAACTAGAGTTTGTCTAGACAAGTGGGGATTCCTAGAGATTTTATGGACTTCCTATGTTAGCCAGAGCCTGCCCATTGAGTATGCATCTTTCTTTATCAGGGCTGATGTGTTTGAAACCAAAAAGTGTGGAGTAGAAATTTCATCCCTGATTTTTTTTGGCTGGATCAATTGTTTAGTCTAGGAACTCTCAAGTAGGCTTTCTAGGTGCTGGAATTCCTCTTTTTCTTCAGTCAGCAGCTGATGCTGTATGGTGTACATCAGAGTCCAGAGTAACACCTTAGTGAGCAAAGATTTATGTTCATCCTGACACTCCTTGACATTAATGAGTATTACAGACATGTATCCCCATGGATTAAGTTGAGAACATATCCCAGAGTGTGCGTGGAGTTTGTCATTAGGGCATCACACTATTAAAACCAACAGAGAAATTCCAAGGATAAGAAAGCAATTGGATCTCTTCCTTTCTCTCTGCTGGAGCAAATGTAATCTCCTTGTATTTCCAGCCCTCTCACTCTAGTTCCTGCATTCATTTTTGGTTGTTAATGACTTCAAAGAAGAACTGATGCCACTTTTAAGACATTTCCCATACAACATCATTAGAAATAATTTGCTGGCAGATTGTTTCTGTAGCTCAGTAGTGTTACCTAATTCAGGAACTTCCAAATAACCGGGAGAGCTAAGAGAGTATTTTGTTTCCCCTCAACTAGCTGCTTCAGGGACTGGATCGATACGATGGGATGACCCTGTACACTCCATTATCTAGGGATTGTGACTCCTCAGTGAAGCATTATGGATCCTACGGGATGTGCCAGATACCACAGCACAGATACACCTCATAGCAGTGCATCAGCTACCAAAAGGATATGCTAACTCTGGCTGCACCAGCTCAGGCTGGTTTCTGCAGATCTGTGTGGTCAGTGTTTGCTTTCCACTGCCCATTGCTCCAGGTTTTGGGTGTATTTCAAGAGCACAGCTGTATCATCTGTGCATCTCGGGGACAACTCAAATGCAAGCCAGATAAACCATACACAAATAAAGACTTCAGGATCTGTATTTGGCTATTGGATCAAGGCTATATCTCCCTAGAAACTCCAGGTAAAGCTGGGGCTTCACCCCCATGATCTACCTAGAACAAAACTCTGGAGTCGGGGTTCTTGGTTTTTCTTCACCATGTCCTAGCTATGGAGAGGAGTTTTTTAGGCTGATGATCATCACACATGAGATTTATTAAGCCTTGTGTGGTCCCTGCCTGTATCAGCCAGCTGCAACATGGAAACAAAAACTTTGTTTTCCCCTCGAGCCACTTGAGACCTTTTAGAGAAAGTTTTCACAGGAGAACCCTGATTTATCTAATTTGGAGGCAATGATTCCTGGATCAGTCTCTTCCATCGAAACACACCCATTTCTCCCTCAATAGAAGAGGGATAACAATACTAACAGAGCTTTCTAAAATGCTTTGAGATGTGCGAATATAAAGGGTTGTCTGTAAAGAGTTTAGAACACCTCAAAGAAAAAGGTGCTATATAAATGCATATTTATTGCAGTGCTGACATTCTTATGGCAGCTCTGAATGCAGAATCAAAAGCAGGGAGGCAGAATGTAAGTCAGAATAAGAAACTGTCAGCCTTTAGCCTGTATCTTAAACTGCTTTGAAACGTTGCAGACATTCAGAGAATCCAGTTTGCCAGTGTTGTATGTGCTACAGTAATTACACCAATCTGGAATATAAATTTTCCTCTCCCCTCTTACGAGAGGGCAAAGCTTTTTGGGATATACACAAATGGAGCTCTAATCCTACCAACTTTAATGCACACACCTAATGTTTGGCAGTACTGTTGTCCCACTGATTTCAATAGCTCTGCTCAGGTACATGTGTGGAAGTGTTTGCATGATTAGAAGTTAACGGTAGTAAATGCAGAGCTCACACAAGATCCCTGTGTGAACAATCTATTTCTGCATGCAAGTGATGATTTTATTGCTGTTCTGTAATTCTGAGTAGTGGCTTTGTGAAAAAGCCAAGATTTTCTAAAGCAGGAAAATGTTTCTGATCATGTTTTTCATTGCTAAGCTCTTGGGGGGCTAATTAAAAGAAGTATCTGTTAAATTTATTCATTACTCAGTTCCTTGATAGCAAGAGGCACCTGGTGTAAACATTACAAAGAAAAGCAGCAGCAGCCAAGCCCTCATCAAATATTAGATGCATTAGGACATTTTAGTTAGAAATATGAAATTGGTTTTAATGACCTCAAAAGGAGGGAATACCAGGAAGAACATAATGCGAGCAAGCTCAGTAAAGCTGTCATGAAGATGCCTAAACCCACTAAAATCTAGAAATTGTTATTTGCTTCCCCCTTCTCCTCTCAATAAGCAGCAGTTCCAGCTGCAACTGGCAAAAATATACATAAAGAACTCCAGGACTACCCAAAACAAGCAGCAGATAAGATGGAGCATCCAAGAGCATGTCTGCACCGAAAGTACCATCAGTGGATGGCCAGAAGACAGCTTGTTTGTAATGAGCTGACTGATTCAGTGAATCAAATCCTGAATTATGACCCCTATGATTTAATGCAAAATGCCTAACGATGAGAAATCCATCCTTCTTTTGGGGATAGCATTTAAACAGGCACTTAACGTTAAGGGTATGCTTTATATTCACTTGACCTTACTTTCAAAATGCTTAGTAGTTTCATTCTGTTCCCATTACAGGCTTCAGTAAATCAGTAATGAATAGTGAAGCAATACTTTATAACTCAGCAGGCATTCAGCACTGTCCCAAATAAAGATGTAATAAATTCATGATCAATAAACTAAATGCGAGTAAAGAATATCAATAATTGTCCTGAAAAAGTTATTTCTTCATGAGGCAATAACCTATCCTAAAGGTACATTTCATCTTAAGGCACTTATCCTAACAAGGCATATTCATTCGCACTAATTTGAGAAAGGCAATTCACATGAGTCCATTTGATGTTAGTGAGATCATTGTCCAGTTTTAATAGGATGAACCACAGCATCATTTCTTGTTTAGAGTTTGGAAGTTTTGAGATAGGTGTAATATACATGGCTGCATCCAAAGAGGTAGGAAGATCTATGTTACAAAACCACCTCTCATTCACGGGTACTTGAAAGCTTAGGAAGAGTTCTAAGCTAAGAGGAAGAGTGACCTAAAAGGATTGAAGTACAAACAAGAACAAGGACTTCATTCTAAGCTAGCCTACTATGTGAAAATCTGAGACAAGCCACAGACTGTATCAAGTCTACAAAGGATTTTCCTACTTAATTTGACCTCTTCTAAGAAGCTTAAACATAACTGTCCACACACACAGAATAATTGTTTTAATCCTGGCTGGGATGAGAACCCTTCCAGTATCTGTTCTACTCCTCGTATGTAGCAGAGAACAGTATCTAGATAAGCAGAGTGAGGAAGGTAGACAGAAGTTGTCCCATCTGGTTTGAAGCCTCTTGCATTTTCCCAGTTTCAGCACTGTACAGACTGAACATGTGGGCAGGGGATGCGACTACATGGCCACAGTGGAGGAGAGAAATTAGGAAGCCTGATGCAAGTTATCTCCAGAGACATGACATTTCTTTGCTCTGTCCTGAAGAAGCTTTTGTGCTGTTCCATTCATGGAAGTCGTGGGCTACCTATGACCCATAATATTATGAGGACTTCTTTAGCTCATGCTGTAATTATTGAAGGAGAAAGGAGCACAAATGGAGGTGCTGTTAGCAGCTAGCACACTCCACCTGCTTTGGATGCATTTCACCTGTAAACCTAACCTGTGCATAACCTATACTGACCCATCATGGTCATCAGACTGGCATCCTTGGCACGTAAAGGAGGCTTTCAGGAGATTGGAACTAGCTGGTCTTTAAGGTTTCTTCCAACACAAACCATTCTGTGCTTTCATTAACATTCTTCACATAGACAGCAGGGCTGACTCTCCACTAGCAGCAGGGCTATAGAAGAACTAGGCTTTCATAGACTAGAGGAATGGTGTTTTGTGGCCTCTTAGAACACCATGAGATTGGTCTTGTCAAAGGGTCATTTCTCACTTCTAAAGCAATGGAGTTTTGTTGACTTCTTTAATCACACCAGAGGTGCCTCATTACTAGGGCAGGAACTTTTCCTCATGCCCTTGCAAACTAAATAAAGACATCGATTTTCCATCCTGCCCTGACCTTTGGAAGGTGTCTTCTCTGCCAGTACTGCACTCTCTGGCCCTGGAGAGACCAGTTCAATCCTGACTCTCAGGGAACCAAGCCACCTACTGAATCACAGCCACACTTCCCGAGGCTAACACCTGTGTTTTCCTTGGAGGTCACCCCATCCAAGAACTAAGCAGGTCGGACCCTGTTTCACTGAGGAGATCTCCAAGCAGCAGAATTGACCAGACCTCCAGAATTAAATGTGAAACATACCATAGAGCCTCAGAGGACTCCAAGAATGAGGAACTGCCGCCAGGGAACAGAGTCCCAGCTCAGAACTGCTGCTTGCAGGGTACAAGCACAGTATATGCTGGAGCATGAAGCCTCCATTGCAGGTTTTAAGTGACTTCAGTGACAGGGCCTTGCTAGCTTTAAGATGAAAACAGGTCCAGACAACAAGGAGCAGCAGAGACTGTAACTTAAAAAATGACTCATTCTTACCAGCCCTATACGTGAGGCTTCTGCTTCCACCAAGCCAGGTGACATTTAACCACAAAAATATTTAACCTGCTTTTTACAAGGATGTGCATCATTGACTATGATAAAATACAGGGATGTGGGAGAGTCAGGATGCAGCTTTTTCGGTGCTGCTCCATCTAAAGAAAAAAAGGCAATAAAAAGGAGGTCTTGACATAAGGAAAACATCCCAATGAAATCCTGCCTTTTAATCTCAGCCACAATCTCTGTTCTCATCATCTTCCCTGCTTTTTAATCCTCTGCTGCACTTCAGTTTTTAATACCTATTCACTTTATCAACTTCACCTGTCTCAAAAGTCAATAAAAGCAGAGGCCACCATTTTAAAATACAGGCAAATGAACTGAGACACCGAACTCCTCAACTTCTCCAGATGTGCTGCCTCCTCACAACTGTTAGTAACTTCAAAGCAATGTATGGGTGACCAGTGCCTTAAAAAATCACTTTGCTGCTTGAAGAACACCACTAAAACCCACAGAGGATAATACCTTCAAAAGCTTCCGATTGAAGAGTATTTTACTCTCAGAAGTGATTTAGGAACTTGATAATTCAAGAACTATAATTTTCCCCACATCCCCCCCATCTTCTGAAATGCAGGATTGTTTGTGAATGATGTGTAGATACTTCTTGTAATGTACTCACCCAGAAGTTTCAGGCCTGCCTCTGAGAGGGAGGCGACATTGTGGATTCAGTTGTACTAACCCCCCTGCTAGGTGGAAGGCTCTCATGGAAGAATAGGGGTTTTTTTTCAATCTTTCTCCTGTTACCATTTTTTTCCTGACATCTGTTCATCACTAAGCCAGCAATAGATTTAGTGTCCCACTGTGATGTATATGAGCTTCCAAAACACTTTTAGAAGAAGGAAGAGATTGCCAAGTGTACAGAGAGACAGGCAAAGCCAATAATGTCATAGCTTAAGCCAGCTTGTTGATAGAGGAGGTTTACAGCTGTCATTAGTGAAATGGAGAAGAGGGCCACTAGTATAAACTCACATCAGTGACAGCTATAGATCAGGGGGAAAAAAAACCTCTCCACATGGCAACATTTTACTGCTGAACTGTTGGCCTCAAATACTGTTAATGTTTAGCTAATGTGCTGATCTTCAACATCTGGATTGCTGCTGGTAGCAAATAGTCAAACCAGCCTGAGGCCTTCACAAAGCGTGTTGACTGACCAGAGTCAGATTAAAGCTTAGCAAGTCCTCCTACTGATAGTCCAAAGGCATCCAGAGCTAAAGAGGTCAGTCAACTTACACCTCCTTGGTCTGAGCTATCTGGATTCTTTAGCAGCCACTGAAGGCAGTGGGGAGTCTGGGATGCTCTAGATGTGGTTTGCACATAATCCCACATACACATTATGAATTTGGTCAGCTTCTTTGACAGACAGAAAGGTTTGATCTTGCCTCTGGCATAGAAGCTTCTAGGTCACTGCTTTTCAAGCTCCCAGGAAGTACTCTGCCACCACCGTTGCTACCTGTCACTGCGTACTGAGCTGAAGCAGTTAACTATGAAGCACGATGGGGTTATCTTTAAAATGTACTGATTTCAAGCCTTGGTCGTCCTTGGCAAAACACGTTTTTAATAGAAAGGTACATGTTATTTTCTCTTTTAGTGTCTCTAAAGAAGAGGGAGGTTCCTTTCTCTCTTGAGACAGTTTCACAATAGCCTGTGACCCTAATGAAGGAAAGAAGACTCAGAGCCACTAAGAACTTAGGAAAGACTGCTGTGTATTACATCTGCAGTACTAGTCTGATGCATGATGGTCAGAAGACTGACCTCTTTTGAGCTGGTTTCATGGGTCTTTGAGTGGACTGAATGCGGAACTACTGACAGCAGGCAGTGATGGCAGACTGAACAGTGGGCCATACTGAACTATAATACTGGTTGGAATCTTAGATACTATGAGATACTTAGAGAGAAACTATTCCAGCAATTGCAATTGTTTTTTCAAGGTAAACTTCTCATTGCTGTGCCCATGTTAAGCTACAGATTACTGTTCCAGAATCTCTTCTCTTCAATGGAGTTCAAGCACTTTCTTAGGAATAGCATTTTAGTTTTCCTTCCTTAATTTAGGTAAGATTTGAATCATATTTTACTGCATTCCTTTTCCTTTGGTTTTCTTTTACATGGAGAACCCCTCGGCTTTCTGACCTATACTATCAGACACCACTCCTAATATGATCCTAGCAACCTACCTGGTTACATCCAAAAAAGTTTTCTCTCAGTTTGCCTCCTGGCCTGAAGTGTTGCTTTAGATCTCTCTCACTGCAAGAAACCTTCCCCTCTTCTGCTATTCATCATAGCAATTTCACATGGTCTTTTCAGCTGTTCTCTCCATGGGCTGGTGAAGCTGGTATGGTTATTATCCTCTTTATCCTGGACAAAGTATAAAACAAAGGGAAAAGAAGATTATTTATGGATAACACTGGAGACCACCCATATAGCAAAAAAAATGGAGACAACACAGTTGTTTTCCTGGTTAGGGCAGTTATATGCATGCATAGCTTGGATTAGACAGTCCTTCCCATTTGACTTCTGTTCTGCAGTAAATATTTGTAACTCTGCTGATAAAGCAATCCTGGATTTCTCAGCTGGGATTCCATGTGGACAATACACTGTGGGACTGGAGTGTGGGATCTCATGCTATAGCAACCTTTCTTGAATAGTCACTTGTTCCATTCTCTATCCTGGTCATGAAAAGTCTGCTCAGTAATCAGATGGCAGGACAAAGCCTCTAAATAGAGCTGCTTTGGCTGTGTTATTGATTGCTTGTGAGGTCCATTGAAATAGGTTATAAGGGATCAAAGGCATTAAAACATTCTGTTTTGAGAACTAAATTCAGGCGATTCATGTATAGGAAGTGGCAACATTGCCATTTTTAAAAATCATTATATGATTTCTATTTCATGTACATTATCTTCGCTTCAGTCTTGTTCTACTCATGAGCAAAACACATTACTTGTGTCTGCCCTGCCCATGCATTCTAGAAGCTTCTGAGGACAGTCACTGCATCCTGAGGTAGTTCAGTGTTGCGACTATGTAAACAAAACACAGTGAATAAGAACCTGAAGGGGGATTAGTGTGAGTAGTGCCCATGGCTGGCCAGCCTGGGGCCTTGAAGTCCTTGTGGTTGAGCTGTAGCTCAAGACAGCCCTCACGGCAGGATAAATTGTGTGACCAGCAATAGGACAGTTCCAACACAGGGCTGCTGATCTGAATTCCAGCTGGGAAAGATGCTTACTCTGAGGTCAGCACCACTGGCTTGCCTCTGACCCAGCTTCCCATTTAGCTCAACACATTTTGCAATGGGGCACCCAGAGAAATGTCACCATCTGTCACCTGTAAATTACTTTCCAAATACCTGCATGCGCCTTCCGTGCACATCATCTGCATCCCACAGCTAAGCTACAGGAAGGGTTTGTTCTCAGCTCAGAGGTCAAGACTTTTGGCCACTTCTAAGTTCACCGGTTCAGAGTCACTACTTTCCTCCCAACAGAGAGAGGAAATCCTCAAGAGGGAATATGCATAGGAAGATAAAGATGAGTTCAAACTTCAGCTTGACAGCTTTTTCCCTTTCTGAACGAACAACCCTAACACATCCCTTTTCCCTGCAGATCTCGAAGGGCTTTACAAAGGCAACAAATGTCATTGATGCCACTTTACAGTGAGGGAAACAGGAACACAAAGGGGAAAGCTGCTTGTCTGAGAAGCTTTCAATAGACCAGCAGCAGAGGCAGGACTACAAACAGCAAGTTTGCTCACTAGGGAAGCTGCCCCCGTACATGCTGCCTATAGTGGTCACACTTCTAATGTGAATCACATTTATTTTAGCATTCTTTGTCTTTCTGCTAGGGACAAACACAGGCAAGAGCAGCTTAGACCTCTCTGACCCCCTTATCTCTTCTTCCTCTCCCTTCTCAACGTACACATCCCAATTAGTCTTCATCTGACACCAAAATTCCCCTTGGCATGGACTTAGGGTTTTATGACTGAAGTTTCTTATGGTATTGGCTCTGGCATCTAAAGATAAAATTTGGTTTGTGCAAAGCAGGAAGATGAGACATGTGGGATGTTCAATGTGTTCAATAGGTAGTTGAGACAACATCTTCTATATAAAGACTATTTCCAAACTGCTCTTAGTACAAGCTGCAGTTGAATGCACTATTTAAATGCAGCCTTGGCTTTTTTTGCCATTTCCTGCCCTGAAGAGCAGCTCTCTAACTGTTCTGAAAGAAAAAGACACAAACTTTGGAATGATACAAGCGGTCAATTGACCTCATCAGTGCTCAGTGCTGGTGCTAGGCAGGAATTTTCCAACAGACCCTGTTCTTTTGGGGGTGGGGTGGTGGAGAACAGTGGGAAGACAGAAGATGCTGATCTCAGAACTGAAGCTTTTTGTGGGAAACACATCAGTTTCAATAAATGCTTGCTGGGAAGAATCTTCCAGCCCAGCTTGAGAATGATGGACAAAACCTGATTGGGAAAGGATCCCAGCGTAGCCAGCAGCCCTGTGGTTAGCACATTCCCTGGTGATGTGGATTTATACCATGTGATAGAGGAAAGATTGAGTTGGGTCCAAATAAAGCACAGCAAGCATTTGACGTAGTCTTCCCACAGTCATTGCAAATACCCTACCTCTGAGCCATCGTCTCTCCTCTACCCCAAGGAATGGGATTTTTATGGAGTCAGAACCAGTCCAAGAGGAGCTATTGTGCTTAAAAGACTGATTCTAGTCAAGGAGGTGTTGTGGAACATAAACATGAGCCTGGCCTCCTGAATCTTGCAGGAACACCCTCAGAACCAGGCTTTGGCATACTGCGAGCTGAACCTCTATCCTGCTCACTTGCTCTCTCTGCAACAAATGGACTTATTTTTATTTTGATGAGACAGGAAATCTAACCCATCCACATTTGTCCTAAACCAGATGTTTTGTTTTCCAGCCAGCTTTACTCAGCATTTTGTAGAAGGGAGCCCTTGGTCTGATACCAGACATTTAACATCTGCCCAACTTAAGGTTTTCCATTGTAACTGTTTCTAAAAAGCAACCAATATACACAGAATGAGAAGCATTTTCTATTATCTCAATAGGCTGTGAACCAGACCCCAAATTCTTTGACAATTCCCCAAAGTGTGTTGTGGGGTTTCTTTGTTTGTATAATAGAAAATAAAAGATGTGTTCTTTACAATAAAACATCATTTAGAGAAGTACAGCAGGAGACCACATTGGAAAGGTCAGTGCTCTGCTGTTCTGCCTTCTGTACATTACTGTTTCCTAATGTCTTATTTTTCTGTTCCTAGTCTGAGAGAGAAACTGGCAGGAATTGTGCAAGATCCTTGCATAGCTACAATCAGATCATCTCCTTGCTACAGCTCTGTAGCTACTGGAGAACTGGTTTCTCCTCCCTTCATCTACTGACTGTTTCTCACTATGGTCTTAATTATTGCAGAATAATGTGGGATGTATCAGGTAAGTGACAAGAAACGAGCTGTCATCAAAAAAGGTTTCAAATCACTAACACCTGATTTTTGATAGTGTCAAATTTTCCCCAGTGCAGATGGTTAATAAATTCAGAAAGTAGTGAAAGAAGAGAGAAACGGGAGGAAGGCATGATGTGTGAGTGTGCTGAGGAACACTGGGACCTCCTGGTATCGAGGGAGGCAGTGGCAGGTTATCTCCAATGGCCAGAGAGGTACCTGTGATGTAGAGCAGGATTGTGAAATAGACTTTCATATTCCATTCTTTGGCCAATAATTACAACTCTCTTCCCGAAACTAATCAGGTACATGGGAGGAATGATACTGGCAATTGTTTCTTCAACCTATCCAACAGCTTCCACTTGGCAAGAAGCTCTTTTCCAACCCTATCAGTATAAACTAATGCTTTACTCAAAACTAATTCTTCTTCTGAATTAGGATCTGCATTTACATACAAGTAACCGGTGGCTGGATGACAATCTAAAGAACATTAGCTGAAAGGTGCTGAAGAATAACAGTATTATTCTATCATTACCACAAGAAGGAAAGGAAACTGTACATCACACGAAAGGCTGACCAGCTGCTACTACTACATCATGGATGGGTACACTGCTGAGTCAATACTGCTAAGAATACAGAAATTCATCTGCAAAGACAGATACTCTGATGTCCACATTAAGACACTAGTAAAATGTACAGCACAAATATACCACATATTTCTTGGTTATTTCTCTTTGCATACAGGTTTATTATGTATCATCTTCCCCCCCACCATCATATTTAAATACACTAAGAGGGGGTGAGAGGGAATTAGTGTTATAGCAAGCAAGCACCTCATCTTACTAACATAAGGGGGGAAAATAATTTCCAAACTTGACAAGAGTTAAGCTATACACAGAACCCACTGAGTAAGATTTACAACTTGAGTACAGACCTCAGGCACATCAGAGCCTACCTTCAGCAATAGAATGGCTGCAGCTGAAGGGGAAACTCAAGCACTAACGATTGTTTCTGTTAGTAACTTTACCGCACCCCACAGGGAAGACACACAAAAAACTCCTGTGAACAATGCTGAGTACATCGACAAAGTAAGAAAACAGATCTTATAAAAGAAGTCAACATTTGTTAAATAAAACAAACATGGTGCTGAGGCTACAGCTCAACTCGAAGTGAAGCCAGGCAATTTCACAGGTAACTGGAAGGAGTATTGGGAGAGAGAACACTCATGCATCAGACAGACATCTGGTGATTACAAATTAGAGCTGGATATTTACTGAGATAAGATTACCTGACCCTGGACTCTGTTTAGTTTCTTGCCTCTTCCTTTGCAGAATTTAGTTCTGGTTGCTGGGGGTATAATACACTGAACTGTTGCATCTTCATTTGGAAAAGAGACATGAGTTAAAACACAGTCCCATCTGTTAGTGTAGGTGGGCATGTACATATATCTATCTGCACATGGCTGTGAATGTTTGGCAAACACTGAATGCTGATGGAAGCTTTGGGATGCCAAGGGTAGAAGCAAGAGCCCAAAAGCTCTTTACCGAATAAAGCCTCTGTACAACAGATATACTTGAGATGTAAATAGAAAGATAACATACAATAAAATGTACTTGTGCTCTCCAAGCTCTGTTTCTAGTTTCTCTGCATGAGAAGCACAATTTCCAAGAGTTCAGCTCCCATTTAAATAGCAAAATCATGAAAAATCCTACCAGCACCCTGGAGTCTATCAGCACAGCCAACTGTATTTCATTTGGAGCAGCAGAGCTACATCAATTTGCACTAGGCAGGGAGCTTCTGTTTCCAAACAGACCATGAGGAGAGTTATGACCTGCAAATCAGGCCAGAATATCCTTGGCTCTGTTTCAGGATGCAAATACTGCTTTTTCTCTTAGAAATATGAAAATTGAATGATCCAGTGAGCAGGCCTTTTCTACCTACTTTGGTTATGGGTCTTTTGAGAGGGTTTTTTTTGACTATCAAGTAGCTTTTAGTGGTTATCAGTGACCACAAGATCAATTTACACCCTTAGAAAATAAATACAACTCTTGCTTACAATAAAAAGCAAATGTGCAAGTAGAGAGGAAAAGAACAGAGAACAGGATTAATAAATTACAATTGTTAGCAAGCACTAACATGTACTGAAAATGGCAAATTCTCTGGAGTATAGCTGAGCTTCCTTTATTCAGGTCAATGACTTCTTTTGTGATTCCCTTCTCTAAAAAAGAGCATTTTTTCAATGATTTATGTATAATAATCTCCACATCAGCATCTCTTCTTTTTCACTATTTGTTTGTTAAACATGCAGCAAGAATCTCACACTGAAGCCCTTAGCCTTGAAAATTCAACTGGGATAAAGGCATAAAGATATACATATAAAATAGAAATATTTATTACTAAAGCTGATATTTATGATTTGACATGTAGGTAAGGGGGAAAAAATACACCATTTTAAATTGCTGAGTTAAGGCTTTAATAGTGTGTTTCAGGCAGATACATGAGGGCTGTTTATTAAGCAAAAAAGAAACCCATCCATTCAGAGGCCACCAGAGCAGGAAGCTGCAGGAAGCACCACAGAGGCAGCTTTGCCTTGGTCTCTGTAAGTGCTGTCTCTTTGCAGCCTGTAGGAGTCAGAACTGGGCAAAACCAATTACAATTCTTATTTAAATTATTAAGATGACTTGAGTCAGTTCAAACAGATTTGCTAGTTCTTGAATTCAGGATGGGTTTTTCAGGCCTGAACTTCATCATGGATGATTTCCAGCCATCTCTGCTCCTGCCTGGTTGTCTATGTAAAACCTCGTTCAAAGTCTTCACCCACCACTGGGCCCAAAGTGCCTGTTTCAAGCTCAGGAACTGTCATTTCTAAAGAGAAAATAATTCAGGTGTGCACTTGTTTGAAGTCTCATTCGTTCCAAAACTTGTCATCCAGGCAAAGAGCAGGACAGAGCCCTGTGACAAAAAGGATACAATTTCCAACTGTGACTCTGAAGGCTGAAATATTATCTAAAGGTGAAGACTGAGCATATCGTTTCTTTGTCTTAAATCACAGTAGTTCTTACGTAGGAAAACCTCTTCCCAGGCTACAAAAGTCAAAGGGAGCATGTCACGTTGGATTATCCCACCAGTAAACCCAGAGCTGGATTAATTCTCATTTCCACCCTGTAGACTTGAGAAATGCAGAAGCCAGTATGGGAGTTCTACACTGGGCAAAACTGCACCATATATGAATAGTGACAGTATTTTGGAGGCTATAATTTGCTATAGATAAATACTCTGATAATTTTGATTGACAAGTGAAAATCCCAACGGATTTCAGTTGCAGTATGAATTGCCCTTTTTTACCAGTTCGTACTGTACCTGTCCCCACTGATATAGAAGACTCCATTGTATTTTCTGACAGTACAGAAAGCTGCACCAACATAAAATCCATTTTCAAAATCCTGGAGGAGGGTGGACAGATCCCACACACAGAGGGGAAGGAAGAAGGAAATCAATAGATAAAATGGCAGATTTCCAGTCTCTCTCAGCTAACAGGTCTGTCCCACCCTGCCAATCTCTGGCCAAGACTTTAAAGGCAACCAAACCTTCTTACTAGAGCTGTGTTCTCAAAATTGACTGGGTACTTAGTAGGCACTGATGTCCATAAATATTTCACAAGGAAAAGAATGCATTTCCCAAGCATTGACTAGCTACATGTATTATTTATGTGAAACCATAACTTAAGTTGAAAAACAATAAATGCTTCAACAACAGACCTATTCACGACCTGCTCCGTTACTAAGTAAAATGGGCTCTTCCTATTCCTCAAGATCTCATAACTATGCAGAAATTCGATGGGACCCGCGTATAAACATGACCTACCAAAGTGGAGTAAGAGATTGTAGTCACTTCACCAATACTAGTTAACTTGGGATTACATGGACAAGGGATTACGAGACACTGAGTTTTATTTAAATTTTATATTTGTACTATATTTCACGGTCCTGTTTGAGATCAGGTCTCCCACTCTAAATAAAGGGCACAACAAGGAAGTAGTGTTATTTCCCATTTCATACACAAAGGGTCAGAGCTCAGGGAGATCAAGAACTACATTTTCCATGCCATGCCTCCAGCATAGCTCACTGATAGCCTTTTCTAGAGGAAAAAGTTCCTACCAAAAAAGATGAAGGTCGGGAAAACCAGAGATTGCTTATTCCAGGTTCATTCCAAAAGACTCCTGAAGAGCTGGGATCCAAACTGAGACTTTCTACCTCTCAAACTCAGCTACAAAACACCCATTTCTTGGTAAGTGATCTTCAAAGAGGTTTTTAAATGACTGCTTTGTCATTCAACCTGTTCAACACCAGGGAGGAGGCATCTCAGAGGAGATGTAACAGACTACTGCTCTCTTGCCTGGAGCACTCATAGCATTAATGGAAGTTAATTCTGCTGGTGAAAGAGGGTTAAGTGAGTTTTTCTAGCTCATAAGCACAGTGAGGGAGAAGGAAAAAGCTTTTGGAGGGAAGAAAGTGGATCTGCGATGTAGGCAGTACCACCACCATTTATGTGTTTACCACTCAGCTGGCAGCTAATGGCCCATGTATAAACTCAGGATGAAAGTGGGTAAAATAAATCGCATTCTTTAAAAGAACCATCTCTTTCAGTGGCACAGAAAACAAACCATCCAAAATGCACCCCAGAAAGCTATTTTGAGTTTGTTCTTTTGGCGAGACGCAGAAAGTGCCAAGATAAAGTCAGTCAATTCAGTATTGTGAAGGGGAAAAATAAAAGGCAATAAAGCCAGTGGAAGCTCTGGAGACAAACCTCACCTCCGTGCAGACAGCACAAAGGATATTTATGCACTATTTATACCACTCCAAGTGCAAATTTTGTCTTGCATCAATGATAATGCACATTTCAAAGATCCTTCTGTAGCTCTGGCATAATATTAATAGCACAGCAATGAGAGGTAGAGGAACCAGAGCTACTGCAATCACTTTGGGCAAGAGCAAATGGCATATTCCTCTCCCCTTGACGCTCCAAGGCATCACACACATCCCAGCAAGCAAGCACCCAGAGCAGGCTGAAAGCTGCAACACAACAGAGGCTGTGTTAGCAAAAGAGCATTTTCCAAGCATCTCCTTGTTGCTTCCCAGCTATTCCTCCATTCCCTTCACTGCATTGAGTTGAAGTGAGAAGGTTTGGGTGCTATGTGGTTTTCCAGCGATGTGATGGGGGTGACTCCAGCAAACACTGTTAGAGGAAAGAGATGCATTAGTGGGATGTTAGGAGGCAAACCTGGCTGCTGTTCTGCTTCCCCTGCCATCACCGCTCGCTTTGTGAAGGGACAAGGAAGAAGGGTGTCTCTGAAGTCACCCTGGAGCTCTCACTGGCTCTGCAAAGCATGGCAGAAGGTAGGCCTGCCCCAGCCCTGCTACTCTGCCTTCTTCACTGACAGAAGAGCACAGATCCACATCCCACCTGAAATACATAGTTCTTGGTAGCGAAGCCCACTCACTTATTACAGCATTATATGGCAGGTGTGAACTAATTCAGTTCATTTGGATCCAAGAGCTCTCAGCAACAGACAGGAAGATAAATAACCTTGGAAATGGGGGTGTTGACAAGCACGAACTTGCTTCCTCCACTCTTTCAGCAGCCACAAAGTATCTCCAGAATCAGAGCCTTCACTGTTCTCTGCATGTCATTTTCCATTGAAAAGGCATTTCCAGGGAAGTTTTCCTTCAGCTGAAATAGACAACTAGCCCTTGATACACGGCCCGTCCAAGGCTTCTGTCAGAGAGGATTTCTGGTAGCACCTACCATAAAGATATCCCCAGCCCTGTGTTTCCACCTCATCACTAAAGCCAGACTCCACAGACTCCATTATAGCACCTTGTCAGAGCAAACTGATCCCACCAGTTGAAAATCCAACTGATCAGCAGGAGGCAGTGAGCAACCTGATGCCATGTGATGCCATACAGTACCTTCAGAGACTGGAATGCTTGGATTTGGCTTCATTAAATCCAGCATCACACACAAACCTCTGGGTAACTATTTTCTCTCATTTCTGCAGCATTAATATTTCAGTTACCATCTTACAGAGCAGACTTAGACCACTAAGGAGTTCACTTGAATGTCCAAAGTGCACAATCACTGCATCCACAGACAAGCACTGACAGACCAGAAGTGATCCAGACTCCTTGTGCTCATCCTCAGCACAGAAGAGCTAATTTCACACTGAGTATAAAAGAAAACTGTAGGACTGTGTCCAATCCAACTCCACTCTCCATCAGTCTTAAGCAGACATGGATTTGTATAGGGCTGGAAAAAGAAACCCTAACACAGCAGTGTGAAATCACATGCAGCTTTGTCACTCTAAGGGCTCACACTATAAAACCTTCATTGCTCCAGCCCGTGAAGCAAAATGACAAATGACTCCAGTCAAAAGCTTACAGTCAGGACCTAAATCTTCCACCACCCCCCTTCTGCGGGAATTAATTTTAGGTGTTCTGTGAGATAAATTGAATTTTACATTCTTCCAACTGCAGAAATAGATTGTTCTAGTTATTAAAATAAATATATGGAGAAAAAAATTGAAAAGCTAAAAAGAGAAAGGAAATCGTGGTGTAGTCAGAGTCATACCAAACAATCACAGTGGCACCGAGACACTTGTGCTGTATTTCTGCAGAGGCATCAAGGAAGAAAAGGGGGGGGAAGGGGGAACCCCACACCTTTTCAGAGTCTTTTTGGAGGCAGTTTAAGGTTAATCTAAAAGCAGATGTCGTAACTTCAGCTGCACTGCACCAGCTGACTGACTTCAGTGGGAGAAACAACAGACCAAACTGCTGATGTTCTGGTTAGCCCTCCAGCAGTCACAGCGTGTTCACTGGTCAACACAGTGGCTTTATGCCTCAGTTACAGATCTTGCCCAGCATAGAGCATAGTTATGTGCTTCAAACAGCCTTCCTCTTCTCTCTTCCACTAGGCACCATACAGCATTTTTCACTGTCCAAGTTCAGTCCTACGCAGGAGACACCGCAAAATCTTAACTGTCCAGGAGGCTGCAGTTGGGCATCCCCCAGCACAGGCTGCAAGGTCCTCCTGGAAGCTGTCATGGTCCCTCAGCCACCATTTACCTCCTTTCTTGTTGCATTACTGCATATCACTTCATCCTGGTCAAGATATCTACCTCCTACCAACATTTCAGCAAGGAGCAGAAGTGTGATGCTCCTCAGGCAGTAAAAAGACAAAAAATACCAGATACTAAAGTTTCAGAGATTAAAACTAAGGAGACTGACACAAACATTTCTGAGCCCCCAAGACTATTAAGCAGCAACTATCACTTAAACTATCACTTCCACCGGACTAGGACCTTTCAGGTCAGTCATTGTGACTTGTTTAGCAGGATATTTTGCTTTCTGACAGCTGCAGCTCAAGCCCAACTGGAACTATTCACCAGGCTTGGGGAAGAAACAGTTACAGAGACGAAGACATTGTAAAATAAAGCTTCTGAATTTCTTTAATTAAAAAGAAGTTTGAGAATAGAGGTTTCATTTTAGCTCAAAAATGAAATTTTACTTACTTACTGATTTTTTGATTCAGCCAGCAAAACAAAAAGTTATCAGTTATTTCCACAGTGCCACTTAGATTTGGGCTCCAAATGGATTTCGGTGCAGAAGAACAACGGTCAAGTGCTATGTTGCTGACTCCAATCAGTTAATCCTTAGTTCTGCAATAGTGGATTTTTTTCTTATAGCCCCAGCTTCTTGAATCATAAGATTCTATGAAAATCTCATCTCTTTCCCTCAGAAAGATCTGATCATTTGGGTTCAAGCACCAGCACTCATGGTGCAGCACTAAAGTGCATTTAATGCCCCCCAAAAGCAAAACATGTATTTTTCCATCTTACCAATTTTAAAGTCAATCTCATAATATGGCCTGGATATTATTTGAGCTGATTTTTGAACTCTTAAGGTAGAGCATATTGCAAAGGACTTTCCAGGAGCAACTGAGAAAGATGCTTCAGGATACCTCCATTGCTTGGGCTTTTAACCCTTCCCTGTTACCAGCCCCCTTTTCCATTTGTTTTGAGGAAAGAAACCATCAGCCACCAAAGCCTAAACCCATGCAAACAGTAAGAGTTAATTTGTTGCAATGTATCTGAGTGTAGTAACTGATTACATTTTTCCCCAAAGGAAACTTCAGTTAATTTGGTTAGTGACTCATATGCCAGGCTGCCAATTACAACACAGATGATTACACACATAAATTCACGTCGCAGTGGCTCAACGATCACAGGCAGCAAAAAAAGAGACCAGAAAAAAGGGGAAAGAAGCAAAAAGGAAAGGAATAAAAGCTCCCCTTTAGCTCCCTGGGACTTGGGGGGGTGAGAGCCTCACCCTGCAAGGTGCTGGGTGCCCACAAAGGCCATTGGAGCCCGAGTGCCAAAGCCTGCAAGTCTGAGACACGACATCTCTGAAATGGCAGCGTCTTTTAGCTTTCCATTTGGGATTTTCAGTGCAGAAATGCATTGCACACTCTCTTAAAGACTGTTTGCCAGTATCTTTAGAGGAATCCATACACAAAGAGAGCAGGAAGGAGGTTAAATGAGCAGTGCTTGGCAGTACATCAGTAAATCATTTAAAGATAACCTGTGCATACCAATACCAAAAGAAAAATCCAATTAAAGTAACTTATTACAAACCTAGTCCCATTTCTGAAGTGCTTTATATTCCTAAGGAGGAGTGGGAGAGGGACAGGAAAGAAACAGGAGAAGGAGTCAGAGTCTGATACTATCACATGAGGAAAGCCCAAGCAAGGCATTAGGACAAACCCCTTACATGCCTCATCAATTGGCCAATGAAATCAATATCAAGGGGAGCTGGCCTGGCTCCTGGATACACAGAGTCAGAGAAAACAAGACTTTGCACTTAAAAGCAATAGGAAGCTCTGACATTTGGACAAGACTGTAGGAGGAAGAAGGTGTTCTTTCATCTTAAGTGGAAGATACTTCACTGGCCTAAAATGTATGTCTAGCTAGACACTCCTCTAGACAAACAGCTGCACACCTCCTTCATTCAGGGTCAGCAGGCTGCCTATAACATAACTCATGCAGTTCCTTGCTGCAGAGGTCAAAATCCTTTACAAAGAGTAATTAAGCTCTGTGGCACCAGGGTACTATTAGACCCATTTTAAAAGCGAATAACTAAAAGGATGTAGTGGGTGAGTTGCCCAAGGTCATTAAGCAAGTCAGTGGCAGAATCCAGCATTACACACAGATGCCTGGTCTCCCATCCTCACCTCTCTCCAGGAGGCAACTCACCTACATTGGTCTTTATTAAATAACCATTACAAAAATGTATTAATTTTAATTTGGAACTA
>NW_009918142.1:7659-30150 GCF_000696875.1 Nestor notabilis | reverse complement strand
CTTTCCCAAAAGACAGCAATTGGCTGTTAAATAAATACCAAGTGATTATTGCAATCATATTTGCAGAAGGGTGGATCATCAGTGTAATGTGCTTGGTTCAATAAAAAGGTTATTGCCTGTCAAATAAACATGATGAGCAGAGCCTGGACTGATGGAGCATATTCAGTCACTGACTTTGGTGGGAACTGAAGCTCCTCAGCACCGTTCAGAGTCCGAGATAGAGTATTTTGTGCAATATGTAGGGAGAAAACTGGCTCTGCCAAAGCAAAGACAACTCCAGTAGCAAGATAAGCTCAGGTCAGGCTCTGGCAGCCTAAACTTGATTATAAGGACAGTTAAGTCCCACCAATTGCTGTAAAAACAACTCAGTGTGAGATGCTGTTCTTAACAAGGGTAAAGGTAGTAGCAATCACCCCTATAGTTTGAAAGAGTAAGATGATTTTAGTGCTAAATTAAGTGCAGATACAGGAAGCTAAGAATCTTGCTTCTGTTTTTACTACAACTCAGCAGAAAGAGAGAGCATTAAATACAGTTGAATATTCAGATTATGTCTTTCAGAGAGATGGTCTGAACACAAAGAAAGCTGTTTTAAATTGCCCATTTCTTTTCTGGTTTTCCAAAGTGCAGCTTTGCAAGAATAGCTTTTGTTCTGCGCTATAAACTGGAGTCATTCAGTTTCAGGCTGCTTCACGCCACCGAGGCAGGGTGAAGGGACCTTATTACAACAAACCCTCCGTTCTGATGCCGTTTGTCAGTGGGAGCAGCACGTCTCACTGGAACAACAAGTCTTGCTGCTGTCGCAGAGCAAATATTGTTCTTTGCAAAAGCGAAGAGCCAAACAGTCGGTGCATGTAGTAACTGCTGCTTATGTTAAACAAACAACCTCGTTACAAGCGGCTCTCCCAGCCCCGAGCCGGGGCAGAAGGGAGCGAGGAGCAGTTCCGAGTTGTAGCACTAGGTGGCAAGCCTCCAACAAAAAGTAGGTGCTGGGAGCGGAGCTTCAGCCGAGGCTTCAGCCGTCACCTGACAGCATTTGCGTTGTGGAAAAACGTTCTTGATTTAAACACCTAATGTCTCCCATTAAGAGAGACATCTCTATATGCTGGCATAGAGAGCGGCTGCAGCATCCAGGACATGTTGTACTGCAGATGTTGCTTAGAGAGAACAATTCTTACCATTCTTATCTGCAAACCTTACCAAGATGTTATTTTCCTGTTAATGTTTCCTTAACATAGTTACTTCCCCCACACACACCCCCGTCCCCTTCACATTTAGGCTGTTTAGGGGTTTGCTACTGGAAACAGCTGAAGGTTGAGATATGGATTTTAGAAGATATAGGCTCTGCTTGATTCAGAGGGAGCCAGTTTGGGAAGCGTGTGATGTGGTTCTTCACTGACTGCAAGCCAGGCAGCACAGCCCCGCACACATCCGCGCTCACACAGCCCAATTAGAATGTTAATAATAATTAAGTGTCTTACTCCTAAGACGCTCCTACACAGGGGAATGCTAAAGTGCCAGTCAGCTCATTTCATTACAGGCAGCCAGACACCTCTCAGACCCTGCATGTTTGCTGAGGGAGCGGAGCCATTCTAGCTCCAGCCAATCTGATTGCAGATGATCGGCTCAACAAACAAATTAGAGCAGCCTACGGGAAGAAATGTGGACCAGAAAGAAGTCCAGCTGTGGCAGCTGAGCTGTACCTTTCACCTCCAACTGAGCCACAGCAAATAAATACAGGGTGAAAGCTATGAATTTCCAGTTTGTAGGGTTTTGTGGGAGTCTTTATCTAGCTTTGGTTCACACGCTTCAAAGCGGCTCCATTTCAGATTTGAGATAATCCCCTAATTAAACACAAACTCAGCCTTAAGCTGCGTGTCATCTGATTTCTTACCCCAAAAATCAGAACTGGACACAGACTTGCTGGAGTTGTTCAGCTTGTTCAGCCTCAAGATTACATTTAACTGGACAGCAAAGGCTGACCCAGGGGTCACCTTCCATCTGTCCGAACCACGTGAGTCACCCACCTTCCTCATCCTTCATGAATGCTGAAGTCTGGCTCACAGCTGACCACAATGTGTTGCTTATTCACAAATCAAGCCCTTTCAGATGTTAGTTTGCAAACAGCTATGGCCTTTGGTGGGCAATAGGACAGAAGGCTAGCAAGAGGGAATGGTGGGTTTGCTGCTGGAAGTTTTGGGGTTCAAGGTTTGCCCCTATGGTAACATCCAAGAGGGAGGTGGGAAGAAAAACTTGGATACAATTCTCATGAGCAGAACCTTTTGAGTGACTCAAGAGCTCTGGAGTTTCATTATGCCTGGCTTAAAAGGAATGAATTTAGTGTGTTTGGTACCAGAAAGGTTATATGGCTATTTCTCAGTTAAGCCTCTACTTTCAGAAAAAGGAAAAAAGGAAGTGAGGCAAGCAGCAAAATCTACCGGAGTATGGAAGCAGAAAGCCCTGTTTGTTCAGAGCACACTCCAAATAAAGCAAATACAAAATAAGTTAAAGCAAGGGCTGAGTCATTCACATTTCCAATAAATTAAAGGGAAAAAAAAAAGTCTCATCATTTTGCACTCTATTTCACAGCAGAGAACAATCACAACAGACTACTCGCTTAATGCGATGATGACTTTACCCCTGCCCCCAAGGGGTTTCTCTGCCTCTCTTGCACAGCTCTGAAAATTATCACATTTCCCCCCATTTTAAGTCTCTCCCCACACCCAGTTAGCCCCATTTCAAACAGTTTGGGTTCACACAGCTGCCTGCTTGCAGTTTACTTTTGCTATCCTTTGATTTGTACCAGCTGCAAGAGGAAAAAACCACACAAACCCATGCATCTGCTTAGATGTGCATGACACAACACTACACCTGAGTGTGCACCTGAGCTCACCCAGATCCAGTTTTCCCAAAAGATCGGAAGCCTGAGCAAAACCAAGCTAGTCCAACAGCCCAAATCCAGTAGTGAACAAGTGAAGGTCCCTCTGGATCTTATTTCGAGTTTCCCCACAGATGACCAGAGAGAATGCTGTTGGGCCAGCTCACTGCTGTGGTAGAAGTCTTGCATACTCAGCTTCAATATTGTCTTCAGCCCTTGGGAAGCAACAAGCTAAATGAGGAATCTAAACTAAGGACAACCCTCTGTTCAGCCAGAGCCCTTGTAAGAGATAGAAAGTTTCATTAAGCCATGTACAGGTACTAATGGCTTTCATTGCACAAGATCAGTGAAGAGAATCATGACACTTGGGTTAGAAGAGACCTCAGGGATCCCTTGTTCAAACTCCTCCTCAAAGCATAACCAAGTTACAGTGCTACGTATAGCACAAGACCTTGAAACAGGAGTGAGCAGATGTGGGGAAGTTTCTAGGAAAAGGTCTTCCCAGAGCTTTTTAGAAATGCCTATCCAAGCTTGGCACAGCCACTGCACTGTTACTCATTAAAAACTATACTGCATTGCTGGTGTGCTCTAAGCTTCTAAAAGGTGGAATCCAAAGTGTATTGTGGAAACCAAAAGGGAAATGGTTGCATTTGAGTTTAGCACAAAAATCTAATTATAATTTCGCAGGAGAACTGAGGGAGAATAGAGTAAACTCCTACACTGAGCTCACTGCTTGGAGATTCTGCCACAGTGAGGCAGAGAACTGAGAACAAACTGAGACTTAATGTGGGCATTCACTCCCACAGGGATGCTGCTGACTGACTTCACTGGAACTATATTTGAAGCAGACTGTTTTATATCTTCAGCCCACTTTGTGCAAGATCAAATTCCATCCACTCATAAACAAGAACTTCTGTTTTCTACAAAAATTTAATTACAAATTTTCAACAAAAATAGCAACTAAACATGCAAAAATAAGTTTGAATAACTCTAGATGATTTGCACTGGCATTACTCTGCATATACAAACTTTCAAGCCATGGAAATAATGAAGTGTTCTTGAGAGTCATTTTCCCCCCTCAGCCAAACAGTAACAAACAAGTTTGGTTTATTGTTATTGCAAGGCTTCAGTGAAACTGTAAGAGAATCTGAGAATGTAAGAAGTATGAAAAGAGTCCAGTGGTCTGAGCTTGGTTATTCACATTTAGCTAGTAAGACTGATATTAACTTTTGGAAGCATCGCTGTCTATAAATTACAAGCAAATGAGTTGGGCAATTAGCTGGAAGCACAATGAGCATCCTCATCTTCTGTAAAACACAGCATTTTATAAATAAGGGTTTGATCAAATAATCATTTGATCTTCAGGGTTGTGTAACCAAAGTTCTCAATCACTTCTCCTCAGCTGCCAAGAGCTTCAGAATTATGGAAGCTTTATCATTTTGTCAACCTTCAATGCACAGAGATGTTGAGGCATGTCCCCACAAGACGATTATCTGTCTGCCTTGCAGTTGAAAGCTATTAGATGTTACTTTTTACATTAGCTGAGAATTGCCCAGTTGCAGTTTCTAAGTTTGTTAAGGTTGACAAAGATGAGCATGACAGACTCGCAGTGATTAAATGCTGCTTGAACTTATTTCGCAATGCGCTAAATGTTTCTTATGATACAATCTTAAAATTAGAATGAACTGATCTTGTACCTACTGAAGTTTATGACATGATGAATTCTTCAGAGAGTAAATTACAATGAAACATTGATAGCAAATTACTTGGTTATAAGTGTAGCTCATCCAAAAAACACATCATGACAAAACCAATGCATTTTATTCAGTTGTATACATCCGCTCTTATATCTGATCTCAGCAAATATGACTATCTTCACCTTACACAATCTCTGTCACTGAGGAGGGGAAAATCAGACTTCACAGCCATTGCTGTAAAGAGCTAAAACTCTACCAAAGGCTGAATATGGAGAGTTTGCTGAGAAAGACTGTATGTATAATACACTAAAAAATTAAGTGGAGTGTGCAGGTACTTCGCAAGTGTTATCGTTGGACATGGCATATTCCTCTGTCTTCAGAGTCCTCAGTCATTCAATTTCTTACAGTTTGTGGAATTAATTATGTCCATTTCTATCTCAAATGCAGAAGGGGAACAAATAATTTCCTTGGATAAACAGACTTGAACAGATTGCAGAAGACCACCAAATATTGATTATGTAAAGTTTGAACTTCAAATTAAGGCACAAGTGAAGGTTAATTCCAGTTATTTGTGTAAAGAGTCTTACAACTTGCTTTTAAAATATATTGAAAAAGTATCAAAATTGGCCATAAGTACTATTTTCAGTAACAAATTGAAGCTTACAGGACTGAATTGCATATTCAGAGGTAGTGGATATGAACATAAGGAGGAAAACATACAGGATTTGCTGAGGGAAATGCATTTCTTTAAACTGCCCATTCAAAAAGGGCATTCTTCCCTTAATCACATAGTTATTTCCAAGAGAGGTGATCATCCTGCTTTGGAGGCAGAAGAGAGGCAGTGGTCAGAGCAGCACTGTGCTCTAGCTAATCTTAGCTGCAAAGCCCACTTTGGTTATTCTCAGGAATCAACAGAGAGTGAAAAACTAGATACAACTGCCAGGTTAAAACGGGGGACAGGAGGCCCACCTTGTGTCCTGGCCTTAACTCTGCACAGTCTTCTTCACTCCCATCTGTGTGATGAGGATGCTGTTCCTGCAATTGCTATTAAATTTCCAGTACAATTGGTCTAGAGTCATTATACACACACGACTTCAGGATGCTGTGCTGAATTCCAAGTTCACGGAGCCACAGAAACTGACCTAGTTGCACTCGCACTTCCACTAGAGATGTGGTGTAAGTTTAAGCCAGAGAAACTGAGTGTCTCTCTGCAATAAAACCAGAGCAAATGCCAGTGGTGAAGATGGTTTGGACAACCTGGTACTTAGGTGTCTCCTGAAGTTTAGAGCTGACAAGTCAGGCATCACTAAGGGAATTCAAACATCTAACAAGCTCCAGTACCTTGAAACTTATCCCTGAGTGACAATGTCACGAGGGGCTCTCCAGCTGTGTCAGTCTCTCTGTGGGTTACATCTCTTAAGATGGTGTAACCCACAGAACTTCCCTGCTTACCTCTGTGGGCTTGACCACTTTGAAATAAACCCTTGAGAAGTTTCTGTGTTTAGCAGGAAGGTGGACCAAGGGTTTTCCACATACCTCTTCTACCCAATGCTTTGGAGTCAAATGCTTCTGGTATTTTAATATAAGGCTTCAGGAAGCTTCATATGGTTATGTTTCCTTTTTAGTATTTGCACATACCCACACCCAACACTTCATTTTCTTAACACAGAAACGTGTTTTTGTATAATAAAAACATTGACAAATTCTTGTCAGGGTTTATAAAGTTTTAGACCTGAAAACCTGTGCAGCTAGAATAGGATGAAGTGTCCCCCTTGCACTTATATCTGATTTTACAGCCTGCCCATCACTGTGGATGGATGCAGAACAACACTGCGAGGGGCATGTGCTACATAATGTCAGCTGGCATCAGCAAAGGTGCTGGGGATACTTCAGAGCTCTAAGACTGCTGACTGTTTTCATGGCATCACATGAAACACAGAAATAAATAGCTCCTTTTCTATGATCTATGATGGAAGTTTTGCTTTGCTGTCTATCCCTTCTCATTAAAAGTATAAAACACAACGCAAGATAGGGATTAGACACAGAGGCAGGTAAATGCAACAGAGCCACAGGGAAGAGCTCAAGGAGCAAAAAGGATTGGCACATGTGCCAATAAAGCCAGTCCTGGTGTCAGCTACAAGTTGTGCTCTTAGAAACCAGGACCAAGTTTCACTCAGAGAACAGAAGAACAATAAGCACAGACGCTGCAGACCACACAGGCACATACACCCATTTCCTTCTCCTGAGCCCCCGTGCAGGTGTTAAGAGAAACCTCTCCCCCAGCAAACTGTCATAAAACTGTTACTTTGTCTTTTCTAAAGTCCTCTTACAAGCAAACAGGCACACATGCTTTTCCTGTGAAGCAAGTTTAGGGGTTTTTCCTATTTAAATTACAAACACATCAGAAATCTTCCTCGCCACAGCGCATCCTGTCTTTTCTCTGTCTGACATTTAGAGTACAAACTCTTTAGAGCAGAGTCTGTCTTTATTTTTCATGTCTTATACAGAGCCAAGTCATATTCTCAATGTTAAACAGCAAGTAGAAGAGGCCCATACACATATACAAGGTTATATGATATACGCCTAGCTTACATATGACATACACATGATATGGTCAGTAAAACAGGCCTGTACAGGAAACCTCTTTACTTAGACACACAACAAAACAGATCCTGACTTGTGTGCTGGGGCACACACACATAGCACAGTGTATAAAGGAGGCCCTTATAAATGTACATGCATGCATCTGATTTGGAAAAGTCTCCAGGATCCCTTCAGACTGGGACACATATGGGGGAAGCAGGGAAGGAGGACAGCAGAAGGAAGATGCTCACAGTTCACCTCTTCATGATGCTCACTGGTGAGCGGTTCGGGAAGGTGGGAATGACTCAGTCACACAGACATTGTGCAGTGGACTGAGAACAGGTTGAGAACCACTGCTCAGGGTGACCCCTTTGCTGGGCAAGAGCAAAGCAGATGCATCTCCCAGCAGTTCCCAAGGAGCAGCTTCAGTCAGGCACCATGATGACATCAGCTTTGCTTTCGCAGTTATTTAACCTCTGTCTTTCAGATCAGCAATGAACCAGCAAGGATGACTAATACACACATCAGCTCTGGAAAGTTATCCACTCTCCAAACAGGGTGCCTGCTCCCTCAGGAATAGACTCTTTCATGAGTCTATTTGGTTTGTATTTGGGGAAAGACTGTATGAAACCAAACTTTACAAACCCATAATAAGCTTGAAGCAAACCTCTATGCTCCCATGGAAATGTCAGACCCTTTGTCAGAACAGTGCACATAGAGCAAAGAGAATTGCTTTTTCTCATTTCTGTGTTATTTTGTGCTACTCCCCTCCAACTCTGGCTCCTGCTCTTGTTTTCCACATAAGCATGGAAAAAAACCACTGTCTCTTAACAGACATCTACAATAAACATGCCGATACTTGAGATGTAAACTGAGAGGGTGGCATTATAACAGAGCCTCTACATCAACCTCAGGACCTTGTCAGCACGATGAGTGATAGGACTGGGATCTTACAAGATCCAGGACACGAAGTGGAAAAAGAGTAATAACAATTACAAAAATCTAGTTGTATCCCAGCAATTGCTGCTGGTTCAAAAGCAAGTTGTATCTTGTGTGAGACAAATACATTTTATATGATGTTTAATCTCACAGGAATTCTGCAGGAAATACTTAGAAGCTTGTTAGAGGGAAACATGAGAATCTACTCATGTGCACAATAAAAGATTCTGGTGTGGAAGAGCTCCTGTGATTCCCATCCTCACAATAGGTGCACATCGTGCAATTACAGACATGCTGCAAAATAACGCTATTTTCACTGCTCCTTTCTCCTAACTTGAAGCTTCAGAGAAGAGGACAGTATGGCTCTTCCTTCCAGCTGAAGCCCAGGTAAGATGGAGAAACACAGAAGCAAGAAGTTGTTGAAGATCACCTGGAAATAAGGGGCAGAGCCGGAAGTAGTATCTGTTTATAAGGGCCTTGAGAGCACTAATAAATCTTAATGACCCCAACTAGTCCCACCTGAAGCCTCCAAGAGGCCTATGGGCCCAGGATCCCTGCTTAAGCTTAACCCTGGGTCTTCAATCACTGTATAAGCAAAGCTGTTAGTAGTGCTTCTCTCCAGCTCACACATAGCCATGCCTGTGCCTGACCAGGAACTTGGCTGATGTTGACCCCTTGACTAATTTCCTAGCTTGACCTCAGACCTACATCCTCACTGTGGACCTGCCTGGTGATCGCTGGCTTGTGTCTGGCCCTGGTTAGCCTTACTAGACCTGATCCTGACCTGTGGATTGACTTCCCGGCTTGAGGCTGGACCTGCCTCATCACCACAGAATTGACTGATGATCTGACTCTTGGTTGAAGCTGGCTCCCACTCCCAGGCCTGCCCTGCTTGCCTCCCCTGCAAGCTGTGGGAGGGGGCCCTGGCTAGTAAGGACTCTGGCTTTAAGCCACATTATCCCCTTTGGCTCTCTGTCTCTTTGAGAGCAGCTGGTGCTTGCTGCACCCTGACATTATCCTAGTAGACCACCCTGCCTCCCTTGTTTCCATATCACCAAGGGCAGGAGGAGAACTGCCACGTGTATTTTATTAGGATTGGGAAGCTGCCACAGAAAGAAATTCAGGTACACAAACTGTAACTCTTCTTTGTTCAACCGTCTTAAGCACATCCTTCCTCCTACTTCACATTGGAGATGTCAATATTGCCTGCCCCAGTGCAAGGCAGCAGCAAAAGACATTCAAGAGGTTATATGAAATGGTTCAGGATCTACATCAGTGTCCCTTGAGAATAATAGATCTTGGCTGGCAAGAGTAGAAGCAAGAGGAATCATGCTTTAGCAGGAGGAAGTGATCACAACAGAGGACTTGAGACCACGGCAAGGAACCTGGGAGGGAAAGCACTGTCAGATCACCCAGTAGGACAAGCAGAGGATGCAGATGCTGCTAGTGAGAAGCAGATTTCTGTTGGGCTACAACATAGCACTAGGGTAGCTCTAGAACTTGGAGCTGAGAAAGGCAAATGGGTTAAGCACCCACTGTATGGAGAATGAGAGATGCAAAGAGATCATGGCAGAGAGAGCCAGGTTGTCCTTTGCTTGATCTTAGCTACATTCCTGTTCTTAACTGCAGCTGGGATCTGGCATCAGATCTTAGCTTTCCTGAGCAGTCTTTGGTTCAGAATGCAGCATTCCATCAGGGTTTATCTTGCACTGGGGGACCTGGGTGTCTGGAGCCCTAGTTCCAGGTGGGAAGGGCAGAACAACTCATCCAATAGTTTTGTCTCTAACTACAATCTCACTTAAGCTTGTCTTTTCGCATATAACAGGAGAAATTCCACACACAGCTCATGCTGAGGCTATAAGGCAGCAATTGTCTAAGTCTTCATACGCAGGCAATTATTGGCCTTTCAATTTGGAAGCTGAAGAAGGTGACTCAACAGAAAACGATTCAGGCCAACTCAGCAAGGTCTTTTCCTTGGGAATTAGAAAGCAAAATAACTTCGAGGGAGGCAGGAAAAACTTTGTGTTGTGGAGGTTCAGGGTATGGAATGCAGCTTTTCCCACAGTCAGTTTCTCTGCCTTTCCCTCTTCCATTCCTAAGACATCCATGTGCAGCCTGTGGAGTGACTGTGCAACTAAGAGAGGAAGAAAAAAGTTAACACTTTGTACCTCCATAGCACCTAATACTTCAGTGCCTACAAACCTCCTTGGAAACTGCTTACCTGTCTCGGTAGTACGGTTCTTTTACAAGAACTGGGCCTTGCTAGGAGTTTATTTTAATTTGGAGATTAGAAATCTCTGTCAGCCCTACACTTCACAGTGTGGAAGTAAAGACCAGGATCCTGGCTGTTACAGGAATGGATGTAATGAAGGAAAACACCTCTCGGAGGTCCTGCAGTGGCTTATTAGCCTAGAGAAGCACTGAAACTCTCCTAGTCTCTCCCTGCTGGAAGCAAGCCAGGGGAGTCTGCCTTAGTCTTACATGAAGCAGTATCTGAAGAAAGATCAAAGGATGAGACCAAGATTTCATGGCTAGTGAATGAGGCAAGTCTGCCAAGGGGATCTTTATAATAAAGGCAAAACTTCTGCATTTAGTGACATACTAGTTATGGGATATTTGTTTTCTAAATTTCACTACTATGAGTGTTAAATTCCTTGGGTCAGTTGATAGCTCTGTAATTTCATACTCTTCACATGGGAAAAAACTGATGCAAATGTTTTCCAATGTGGTGGGGGCTCAGGTGTATTTTCGAAACACAATGTCTGAGATTCCTTCCCTTTTAAAGGGATTTGGGAGACTCTTGGGTGCTTTGGAAAACATTACCTTAAGCAACTGTTTCCTTAAAGAGTTAGCACTGAAGACAGCAAGCCTCAGTCTCGTAAGGAAATGCTTTCAGTGCCCAGCTAGCAGAGATGAATGTGATCTATTACTGTCCCCTTGCCCCTTCACCAGAGCACCTTAAAGCACTCTCTAATCATAAATGTAGGAAGAATTTGCTTCCTTTCTGTCCATCCCCACCCTGCTATGGGAAAGCAAAGAATTATTATGACAATTGGGCAATTGTAAACCAGAATAATTGAGTGACTTGCCAAAGGCCAGGTAGCCAAACTGGGGAACTGATCCTGAGTGTCCCAGTTCCTGCTCCTCCTCTGGAGCCAAGATGCACAGAGCCTGCCACTGAAAGGTCAGAATACTTCTTCCCTGGGGAAGATTTCATTTCCTCCTTTGAACGCAGAGGGAGGGGCCCCTCTAAATCACAGGTTAGGCAGGCACTCAACTGAGTTAACACAATGCACTTCCCCACACCATGTCTTGAAGGTGCAGTTAGATGTTATTACATGTATTGCTGGAGCTCCTAGAGGTCTCTGCCAAGAGCAAGCCCCATTGTGTTGGACACCGTTCACACACAGCATGAGAGAGTCCCTGCTCCCAAAGAACTTTAATATTCTTTGATATTTCTGGGAAATGTTTCATGAGAGAATCTCAGCAGAGAGTACAGGGCCTGTTTCTTCCTTTTAACCTGGATTACACCAGGAGAACTCCACTCACTTCAATCCATACCTGTTGGATTCCTTACATTGCAGCCTCTCTTTTCAAAAACATGTATAGCAAAGAATCAGGAAAGGAGTGGGCAGTTGGCATGAATTTCCTCCATGTCACCATCTTTGGTTGTTGTTCTGGAAATACAGCAAGGCACGACAACTGCTATTTCAGTGCACAGAGCCATCACCGAGCCCCAGATGGTGACCATATGATCTGTCCTTCTTATGGACCATAGACGTGTTTCTTACCCTTAGTATTTGCCTTCTGCATGCAAAGAGTGCTCACCTAAATCTGCCTAAGCACCACAGCACCTGGGTGCAACACAGGTCCCTTCAGGAATCCAGTAAAGACCCAGACACAGGGTAAACAATTTGTGGAAAACGCACAACCTGATTCAATTAGAACTTTCTCCATGAATAGCTCCCTATGTCAGAACTTAAGGCCCCAATTCATAGGGAAATCTGGGACCCATTTCCTCAGGAATTACTAGTTATTTACACAGAGAAAGTACTGCATTCTGATTTTGTCTTCTGGACAGTCTGGGGTGGCTTTCCTGCTCACTTGAATAGGCTGGATTTATGCTGAGCTGGTAGCAATAAGATGATAAGAGATCTGTGCTTCTAAATGTTACCACTTGTGTCCTTCCTTGTGCCATCTCTCCTCCCTGCAGAAGGTGCCCAGGTGTCAGGAAGAGCTGAGCAGCTGCTGTAGGTGAACACATCCTACCACCTATGCTGGCTTCAACAGAAGCCCAAAAACTACACCTGGCTGGTATAAAATGGAGCCATTTTTTGTCATCTCTTTGCTAAGGAGCCCATGATCTCCCAAGGCCCAACACACAGCACTAGTCATCACTGGGGGAATGTTGGAATTTAAGGGGATAATGATACCTATGCAAGATCCATCTACGGGCCAGATCCCCATACATCCCATAAAGCACACTTGTCTTAGAGCTGCCTTATGGCAAGTGACAGTTATCCTTTTCAGAAGTATTTTACTGTGTCCTTCACTTTGGTCAGTAGGACTTGTCTCTGGAGTAAGATATTACAAGAAGTGAATGAGTCTGGCACAGTCTGACCCTCAAGCAACAGTTATGATGATCTTCCAAAACCTCCAGAGTTTATCATACACCCTTTTTCAAAGGCCCAGCCTTAGCCACACACTCCTGTGCAAACAAAATCGGATCTAATTCCAACTCCTATGGCCTTTCCCAGAGTTAAACAAAGCCTTGTGGAGCTGAATGATAACAAACCACAGAGGGAGGGAGAAACTGCAGGAGAAAAGGTGGAAAAAAAAGGGCAAAACATCTGTCCCTGACTTTTCAAAAGTTCTTTGATAAGTGTCCTGATCTCAGCAGAGCTGTGAAACTGCAGCCAGCTTCTGAGTTAGCCTTTCTTTGTAAAACGTCTCTCTTGTGACGAGCTCTGAAATCAGCAGAGGTGTTCAAGCAGATGTGTGTAGGCTGTCTCAGACAGCAGGGGCTTCAGGCAAGAAGGATTACAGGCCAACAGTGGCAAGAAAGAGAAAAGGTTGGTGGTGGAGGAACAGAAGATGAAGAGGGAAGCAGTGAGAGGCAATTCTTGTGGTTTGGAAGTTCCTGTGGCTCTATGTACAGTCAGCATTTCTGTCTGCAAACAGAAACATTTCTGTTTGCTTTGCAAGCCAGATTTCTCAACCTTTGGCCTTCTGACCTTCACTGTGTCTGGCACTCTGTTCAGGTGCGAGATTGTAAGTCACTGCTCGGAAGGGCAGAGCTTTTGCACTTAGTCCACCAGCCAGACTAGATGGAGCCTACCCTTTCCATCAGAGAACTGGAAAAGGCTGCCCAGAAGGCAGGGTTAAAGCCTGTGGAAGGGGAAAGCCCCAGACACACTCTCTTCAGATGAAGGTTTACCTGAGCTTAAATATTGCCATATTGTCCCATTCCAATAAAGGCAGACTAGACACATGAAGAAAATCTAGGCAGAAGCTCACACTGGTTTTGCGTGGTGCTAAGAATCAGTCAAGAGTTCCACCTGCTCAAAGGTATCTAGAGTTCTCTATATATACCTGCGGGACTCTGGCAGAAGAGGAGGAAGGGCTGTCTCTGTATTTGACCAGAAAGGTCACTCAATTAGTCTTTATCAAATAAAAATAAAATTAAATAAGGTTTTTTAAGGCACTACAGTTTCTCTATACCACATGCCCATGTTTACTGCCATATAAAATTCCCTGTTTGCCGACACCCCACCCAGGCTCTTGTACACACCTGCATAAGTCTATAATTTTATCCCATGAATCATTCTGTACCATCGGATCACACCCAAGTTACCAGAACTCAAAGGAAGTGGCAAGTTCATAGTGCTGGTTTTCATCTTTCAATTTTATATTAAAAGCTTTTTTTATTGGTGCCCTGAATCCACACGAATTATTAATTTCTTTCTTTTAATGGCAGGCAGAAAGAACAGGTAAAATTAATTAATTAAATGCACCCAACAAAAGGGAGTACAAAGGAAGGGAGAGCTAATAAATGACTTTTTAAGGGGCTGTTTGGACCTGTCCTGTAGAGGTTGTGTCTCCCTCGTGGGGTACAGCAAAGCTTAAGCATTCAAAATCATGAGTCAGGCTCACCAAAACTCATGAGACTGAGGAAAAATCATAATTTTCAGTTCAAATTAAAGTGGTTTTTTGGCTTATTTTGCCCAGGGTTTTGCAACCTTGAGAAAGCATCAAGGCCATGGTTTTAAGCACTTAAGCAGCCTTTGAAGGACTTTTTTTCCCAGGAAAGTGGAGATTTGCAGCTAATTACTCCTGTCCAATGGCTCGGAACCTACCAAACAACGCAAGAGGTTGCAATCCAAAAGAAATCACAACACTGCAGTGTACAAGAGCAATAGGGCAGTGATTCAGGATAGATTTAGAACGGTCTTTGTTAGAAACCCAAAATGAAACACACTCAACAGCTTGGAAAGAGATTTGCAGGTAAATATTTTCACTTTTGTCTACAATGTAGAGGAAGAAACTTCTACCTCAGCAGACGTTTCTCACTTTTAACTTCTTACAGCTCTCTTAGGGTTAGCAAATATTACTTCAATCGGCTGGCTTTGTAGTTCCTAGGATTAGGCTCCGTGTGCTTCTTGACTTCCAGCTATTTGGCGGCCTCTTCGTTGTTACACAACTGTAACATGCAGCAATGACACAAACTTCTTGCCATTCAATTAAAAAATGACAAGCAGCCAAAGAAGAAAATTGGATTACCTCCTGGGCAACTGGAGTTCCTGTAATATTGCCATTGGGTTGTTTCCTAGCCAGGACGCTTAATTGCTAAGAAATATGTTTATAGCTTGGTATGTCCATGTATCCATTTGGGACCAATATAGGTGTGACAGAGTCATAGCAGAGTAAGATTGGCCAACAGTCTGGAAGAAGCTGCCACCAGTGGGCAACACTTCCACAGTGCAAAGACCAAGCATCTCTAATAATAGTTGTCTCTGATCCACTCAGGAAATAAAAGAAAAAGCAAAGCAGTGTTTGAAGTCTCTTATCCAGGCTGGAAGGGTCTAGCTTTGCAGATGATTGGGCGCTTTAGATTGGAGATCTCTTTGCTTTCATACCCATTCATCATGTTTTATTGCTTGTTAATGGAACGACAGAGAAGAAATGGTCTAAATCGAATCATGCTGCAGTTGACTATGGCTGAAAAAACCCCAGCAACATTGAGTATCAGGTACCTTACTGATTCTCCCATGTACATACTCCCTCTCTGGAATGGCCTCCCTGCTCAGCATACCACTAACAAGTCTGTTTAATTCTGATGTCTACACAGCACACTGACATGTATATTTGTTGTCTCCTCACCACTTTGTTTGGCACTATCAATACGACGTCCAGCACCCCAAGTGTTGCACTCTAACCATCCTCTCCCTGTGTACTTGTAGATGCTTTGTGATTGGCAAGGAGGCTCAGGGCAGCAGACAAGGTGAAGCCTATAAACATGGCAAGAGATAAGGCAATACCAAAGGGAACAAGAACCACAAAACTAGCTCACAGGATTCAAGGGATAAAGGTACATGCACTGTTTATTTTCTGTGCTCTTGGATCAGCTGCAATTCCACACGTAAGCTAACTTCTTCAGCCTCAGCTTGAAGACCTGGAAAGTCCCTTAGCACTGAGCATTATTTAACAAAGAATATATGTTTTCTTTATCTTTTATCTATAGAGGAAACAAAACAAAAACAAAACAACCGAGACATTTGAACAATGCCTACAGCTCTGACTTAGGCCATGTCTCTGCCCTTGTTTGCACTGATGTATATCAGAGATCACTGTAAGAGATTTAAAATAGGCCTTTAAATTTCTTATCACATCACTCCTCTGCTCCGTCAGTGATCTATTTTGTGTGTTTCTAACAACAGTGCCCATGCCTTTGCCAAGCCACAGTTACACATGGAATGCTCTTTCTCTCCAGGTACACATAGTGCCTGTCCCCTCTTTACGTGCATCTTTCATCCTACTCACAAGCAGTGCACTACCAACTGTACCAATCCCAGGGTTTTTTAACTCATTTACTCAGGTGGCTTGCCCACCCCCTTTGTTTATGATAAATGTTTTATGACATAAACAATTACATCTTCCCAGGTGCATTTAACCAGAAAAGCAGGAACAGAAAGAAGTAACAGATTTGGGACTGCCTGGGCTTGCATGGGGGCAGCAGCAAATGTGTTTACATGCTTCAAAGGCACTGATAGAGCTGCTTCTGCATTTTGGGGGACTCCTGATTAGAACTAGCTGGTAATGGGTGATTTCTAATTTGTGGGAATTTCTTAGCTTGATTTGGTTTAGCTTAAGGCCAGTGCACCAGCATTTTCACCTGAGAAATCCAAGGCCATGCCTTGTATGGCACAGCTGTAAACTGGTGTAATGCTACCTGGTGGAGGGCAGTAGTACACACGTGCACACATGTTCACACGCACTCATACACACACACAGACACTGCATTGCTATAGGCACCATATGTGCTGTGCCACAGGAACACGACATGAGAGGCCAGGCTTGGCCTGGGTTTCTGAGGCTCTGCCTTGACCCCTAACGCTCTCAGCACCTAATGCTCTCTGCTGCTTCAGCAGCTCAACAGCTTCCTAACTTCTGGAGCATTTGGGTAACGTGACGAACTACACAACCCAACATACGTTGTTCTTTGCTCCCCAGAAACCAGGCAATGTGGCCTGTGTGTTTTACTGCTTCGATGGCCCAGCAAAGAAGGTTTTTGACCAAAAAAAAAAGATTAAGAAACAGGGTCTGAAACTATATCAAACAGAAATGATCCCCAAGGTACATTAAGATCTGACAGTCTCCATTCAATTAGCAAGTGGGAGACAGCTGTCTGTCTGTCACTCTTTCTCTTCCTTGAACGCAAACACATTCAAAGTCAATCCAAATCTTTTTGTTTCATCAGCAGGTTTATCCAGTTACCTGCAGGATGCAGAACAAGTTAGGTACCAACTAGTGTCAGTCAGTAATGGCCCCAGTGTTATTCTCCCTCTCCATTTACTATATCTGACAAGCGAATTGTCAAAGGAAAGAGAAACCCTCTCCCAGACACTGCAGCTTTGGGGCTCGAGCCTCTTCTTAGACTTGCCATTTGTCTGTCCCCTTTTCTAAGCATCGTTCAGGGAACTCTCAGTGAAGAATAGGGCTCTTTCTCCTGGACCCTTTGAGAGATTTCCTATTAAGTCACTTGGATAATTAAAGGTTCCAGTTGCATTGCATTAGCACCTTTCATGTCATTAGAGTCCAGCTGCAGTGCGAGAATCACATACTTGCTGAGCCTCCTGTGCCAGCCAGCACGCCGGGAGCAGAGCTTGACATGTCATCACTTTGTAAAAGAAATACAATTAAGCAGTGTTCCCTGGTCGTATTGCAGGGCAGCTTGCAAGGGGGGCTCTAAGCACCAGTCACTGGAATGTCTGGCCATGAATTGTATTGAAATGGTGCCTTGACAAGGTTTTCTGAACACATTGTAATAAATCCATGGCCACCTAAGACTTCTTAATTGTCAGTGTACTGCACTCCAAAGCTGCTCAGAACTCCACACTGGAAACGCCAGTTGCATTTGGGCACTTGCTTCACACAGCACATGGTACCTCCACTTACAGGAAAATCTTCACCCTTTATTAGTAGTGCAGGTGTTGTGCCACAGGGTTGGGGAGTTCTGAATTCACCCCACTAATGCTGTGGGTGCAGAGATTTAGTTCATTCTAACATTGTTAATTGACAGACTTGTGTGCCTGTCTAGTCAACAACAGCCTGCTAAAAATATGCATTAACCAGAGAGAATGAATCAGCTGCTAATAGAAGTCTGCCTGATTGTCAGCTTCTATCCATCTTCAGTATTTGCCTGAACCTTGTCACTATTGTACTCCAGCAGCTCCAAGCATCTATAACATATTTATCCTCCAAACACCGCTCTGGGGCAGGGTGGTTGTTGCTCTCACCAGTTTACAGATGGGAAACTGTGATACTGAGAGGGAGAGCGATTTGCCCAAGGTCACACAAGAAATCTGTAGCAAAACAGGGAATAGTACATCAGTCGAGCAACCTCAGGGGATTAACCTACCCTCAGTCAGGACAACCTCCTTGTCTCCTTCCTCTTTCAAATCAGCAGAGCTGTAGCAATTTATACTAGTAGAAATTCTTTGAGATTCCTTGAGAATGCAGAGCCTTCTATTTATGAGTGGATGAAGTATTAACTAAATTTCCCTTCCACATTCCCAAAATGCTGACATCCCAAAGACAAGCTTTCAAATATTAAATAGGCACACTTCAAAACTTGTTTAAAACCAGTGCCTCCTTTAAACCAAGTTCTAGCTCTTCTCTTTGTTTGTGTGCATTTCTTCTAATCGCTAACACCTTGTGCTCCAGGTGTTGGGAAAGAATGGCCACCCTCCACTTCTGTAGGGAGGTCTAGAATGAGCAGCAGTGTTAGAAAGGGAAATATGAACCTGTGATCTGGCTTTGAGTCCTGGCAAGTATATGAGTCCTTTAGTTCATGTACCAAAAATGTTTGCTTGTAATTCAGTAAGCTGACAGGATCTTAAGGAACATTAACTCATGTGTTACTGTGGTGATTCCAATACTGTTATTAATAATGTTTCTTATGTGCTATGCAATGAACAAATGTAAGATAGATGTGATCCTTCATGTGAAGTTTGCCTTCCAAATATCATGATAAAGGAAAAAAGATTGGGGCAGTTGATCTCAAGAATATAGACATAAGGTAACTAATAATGGGCTGGAAACTTGCCCAGTCTGTGGGAGCTGTGAATTCAGGCACAGAAGCTTGAACAGTGCCAGTCACACCAGAGGGGAAGGACGGTGTAATCAGGTGAGAGTGGCAGTGCCAGAAGCACATTGCTGCAGCACAGCTCCATGTGTCTCACTGCACTAGTGAAAGAAAAAGATCAGCCATGCATGTGGAGCTCCCGGAACAGCCGTCTTCTACTGCTTGGTGAAGTGGTGCTGCACTCTGTTCTTGAGTTTGAAACTGAAATGCAGATTAGAAGTTTTAGTATCTGGCAAGTCTAGACGTAAGATGGTAAAACCACCAAGAACCAGTCAAAGAAACAATTCTGTTTCATTTTCTTGCCTTCCTTATTTTTGCCTCATACACTTTTTCAACAAGGACCACACACATGCTGTACTGTGTCAGGGGTGCCTCCTATTTCTTCTTGCACGCAGCTTCAAAACACCAGGTTGTAGCTGTTACTGTTTCAAGACCACAATTCTACACAGGGAGGCACTGTCAGAAGAAAAGCACCATGGTTTCTCTTGGGCTGGGGAGAGACCCAAACCACCAGTTCTAGTTCCTCTGCCTGCCTTTCCTCTCTGTGACTTTTCTTTCCCTCCACAGTTTCAGCAGGGTTGCTTCAGGAAGTTAAACACACCCCCCTCCACTCTTTTGTGTCTTGCAAGCAGTTGTGGCTCCAGCTGCTGTAGAAAGTATCTCCTTCCTACCCCTGCAGTCTACCAACCTCTCCATCAAGAGGAGACACTCAAGCTGACAGTTGGTGCAGCTGCTGTAGCTACCAGCCACTCGTGGATGGCGCGCGGTTGGTGCAGTTTGAGAAGCTCCCAGCCACTCGTGGATACTGGGTGGCATCATTCAGAAGAAAGAAGAAGTGCACAGAAGGGCCTGCCCAGCTGTGCAACAGACACGGGCCCTTCGCGGAAAAAACCGGACGGGGTTCAGTCTTCTGAGGATTTTCCTCCACCTTCCTACAGGTGGAGCGCTTGGGCAGACACTTCACCGAGCCATCCTCCTGCCCTCGCAGCCCACCAACAGCACGCTCTCTTCAAAAGACTGTACAAAGTTGTCCAGCCCACTGACTCAGTGTGGAAAAACTCAAGTAAGGGAGTTTGAGATGGATGCACTGTCAGCTTTTACCGGGACAGAACTTGCTGGTGGCAGAAAAAGTTTGAACTGGGCTCTTAAAACTGTGGGTTCATGTCCTGTGAAGGAAGAACTGAGATCAGGACTTCAAAGAGAATATCTGAAATGTCCATTTTCAACTCCCTAAGGTCTGGTTCTAGTTCTCTTAAAAGGCTAAAGTTTCAAAGGAGAGCAGTGAATGGTCTTTGTGAAATGAATGGAGGGAGGACGTCACAGGGAGGACTCCCCACACAGCTGACACTCAGTGAACTAGATGAGTGACTTCACCTAGTTGCACCACTGCATCAGCATCTACAAAGTGAAGGTGACAGTGAGGTCTGGGGATGACACAAGCGTGGGCCTATTCTTGAAACCAAAGGGTGATATTAAAAAGAAAGATGCCCAGGGAAGTTGCAGAGAGCACTGTAATGGTAAGCACCAAAGTGAGTAAGTTCACTCTGTAAGAAGCTGGTAAACTCTCTCCCAAATGAGAACTGGGTTAACTTCATTTATCTGATTTCCCTCTTGTCTGCCCTCCTGGCAATATTAATTATTAAGGAGGTGTAAGTCAATTCAGAAGAAAAAAACCCCTAACAATCCATAACAGTCCCATAATTAACACCCTGAACTTTCTTTGCACTATGCAAGTACACAGCTAATAAAGCTACTAAAGCCAGGGCAAGTCTCCAGAACATCAGCTACTCGAACACTCACAGATACTAACGAATTCACAACTTTTTAGTGAGATGGGTCAGTGTTGTTAACCCCATTTTACAAACGAGGATATTGAGGAAGAAAGAGGGGAAGTGACTCACCCAAAACCACCCTGTAGTAGAGACAGGAATAGGACTCAGATCTCATGACTCCCATTCCTGAGTGTTAATCGCTATTAGATCGAAGCTGGGTATAGCTTTGCATTTTCTGAGAGCTGGAAGAGAAGAGGGGAGAAACAAGAGGTGGGAAGGGTGCAGAGCTTCTTTGAGTCAAAACTAAATGCAAGTTTCCTGGAATGGAGCCACCACTAATTTCAATAAATTTACTTAGATCTTGAGCTTTGGGATGGCATGAGCAGCTGTGAGTCATCTTGGCCAGTCAAAGGAATAATTAATTGTTGTGGGCAAATCTCAAAAGGTTTAGGGGGTCAGGTAAGGTAAGCAGCTAAGCTTATCCTTGACTGCTCTTTTCTGCTCTACAAGCTATGCTGGAGACACTCACTAGAACACTTACCCCATGGTTTCCTTATGCCAAATCTATCCATCTGTTGCACACACTTTTTCCCTCGTCTTCTATTTTGATTATAAACTATTCAGTGCTGGGATTGTCTCTATTTTAGAGGGTTTTACAGCACCTGCCACTGCAGAGCTCTGTTCCATTTAAGGATAAAGCAGTACCAGAGGTACAACTATTGCCCAAACACTAATAGGTGGCTGAACAGTTTGGCTCCTGAGATTTTTTGTGTTTCCTGATTATAGCAGGAGTGGTTTCCTTGTGGTGCTTTGATAGTTTGCTCCCAGCACAGCTCACAACCAGGAAGTACAAGAATGCAGAGTGATGATAGCCAGGATTTGCAGAACAGCTCAGCATGCACGATCAGAAGCAGATTTGCAAAAGAGCTCAGCTCCCATTTAGGCACCGAAATCAGTATCTAGATTTTAAGCAGTGCCAAGCTGGCAGGCTATACAGCTCCTTAGAAAATCCAGCCCTCATAGCAGCTTCTAAGTATGTGAGGAGCTGGCTCAGCTTTTCAGGCTGAAAGGGAACCAGAGCTATGTGAAAAGTGTCGCCCTGACTGGGTGTTGAGTATTCTTATTTTGTCAGAAGCACTATCCCCTCTTGGGTACCGTAAGTTGAGCAAAAAAGTGTTGTGTTCTCCATCAGCTCATGATTCCAAAGAAAAATGTAAAGCTCAGAGTAAAGAAGATGCCTTTTATCCTATTGTCCTGCCCTGAAAACTCAGCTTCTCTCCAGCATCGCTCCTTAGGCAGTGCCTGTGGTTGGTGATTGCCCTTCAGTTCTCTAAGGGTCATAGCCAGGCAAAGGAAATCCCATGGGAAAGGGAGCACTAGCTGACTGTGTTTCTTCCCTAATCCATACCTCATTTTCACATGAGGGAGGCAAACATATCCTATGTGATGGGTTATCACTGAGTGTTGCTGCTCCAGATTACACTTTGGATGGCACAGGACAGGTAGCTGTAACTGGATTGCTGACAAGCTCCATGCCTTCCAACACTGCTCCACCTCACAGCAGAACACCAAGGCTGTGAGGGGTGGCTAGCGGGACCTCCTATCTCATGCCAAAAACCATCAAACCTCTTTGAAAGTACAACGGGCTGTCAAAAACTATGTTTTTTTGGCATGTTTGCAGGGCAAAACTCTTGGCATTTAGCTATGAGCTGATACCTAACAGGATAACCTCCTCTGAGCTGGGCTGGCACTACAGGGCTA
>NW_009918142.1:325-7640 GCF_000696875.1 Nestor notabilis | reverse complement strand
GAAAGAGGATGGAGAAGAAGGAAGGGAACTCAGTGCTGGTCTCTCAGATCAGCAGATTGGAGTCTGATGCACAGCAGGAACAACCAAGTTGGAGGAGATCTTCCTCACAGCTGGATGAAAATTCAGTACTGAAAATTATTTGTGCCACCAAAATGACAGTGAGGCGCTGGCACAGGGTGCCCAGAGAAGCTGTGGCTGCCCCATCCCTGGCAGTGTTCAAGGCCAGGTTGGACACAGGGGCTTGGAGCACCCTGCTCTAGTGGAAGGTGTCCCTGCCTGTGGCAGAGGGTTGGAGCTGGAGGAACTTTAAGGTCCTTCCAAGCCAAAGCAGTCTGGGATTATATATTATGAGTCTAGGATTCTACGATTCTATTAAATTCAAGAACCTTTTTGGCTTGTTAAACTCTGAAAGAGTCCTGACCAGGCTTATGAATAGCCTACTGAATAGGGTACTATGGAGCACAGGTTTCTGGAATGTACAATCTGGGAACAGTCTCTCTGCATCACACTGGTCAGGGAGGTGTGAAGCTGGCAATAGCAGCTCTAGTGGGAATGTTCCCATTGCAGATTTGGCCCAGCAAGTGATCTCCTTTTGTGTGTTCCTAGCTTCCCACCTGGACCTCTTTGCATGACTGCTCCTTTTCTGTTCCAGCGCAAATGTCGAAGACTTATGCCAAGCTATTGGTGGTTTTAAATGAGTTTGATTTCTTCACTGGGGTTGAGTAGAGGCACCCCACAGCTCCCATTGTGCTCAGGCAGGAGGTGAGGGCTAACATACCTGTGGAAGCCCTGAGAACCTCACTGAGAGCCGATAGGCATGCAGGAATTTAAAAGCCCTCGAGCCATGTCTGAACTGAGAACTTCAGAGCACAGACTTTCAGGTTCAGTTTCATTTTGAAATGTCTGTAATGAAACATTTTGATATTTAAAAATTATTATAATCTACTTTCCCTTCCATGGGAAATTTCAAATATGTCACTTTTTTTTCTTTGCACTGAAATAGAACTCTTCAGCCCCTGCACAAATTTTCCAGGAATTTTCCCAAATTTCCAAATTCTAGGATTACCCATAAAGCAGACAAGCTGACTTTCAACCCTCTCTAGTGCCATTACTCCACAGTCTTTTTTCCAATTATGATTACGTTTTAAAGAAAGAGTTTATAATCCCTTGCCAAAAAAAATGAGCTGCTTTTAGGTTCCAAGTCTGGAGAAAGGTTCCCTTTTGTTCCTACTAAAGAGATATGTTGCCTGGTGCTGACTGGGAGCAGAGACACTCCTGCATTCCCAGCCCTGACACTAACTGCCCCTGTGGCCCCAGGCTAATCGCTTAAATGCTCTGGCTCAGTCTCCCCATTGGTAAAACAGAGATAATGATACTTACCATCTTCTTCACAGGGGTGTTGCAGAGAAATAATTAGTTTGTGTCTGTAAAGCACTTTGAAGATAAAAAGCACAATACAATTGATAATAATTATTGCTATGCAGACTGGTTCTCCCCTCCCTAACAACTTATTGGTGCAGAAATGTAAGGAAAGCCCTGAACTGAACTAAGTGTCTCTGGTAAAGCCTCAGTTTCAGCAAGAGTGTATCTAAGCCAAAACCAGAAGCCATCCACCCCAAAATTTTTTAAGCGTCAAATCCAGTTAGTGACCCTAGTTCTAACTTGCCAAAGTCAGATGTATCACTGCTTGGAAAAGAGATTTGTTTTTCCACTGGCTCTTTTTCTCTAGTCCCTCACAGCTTTTAATAGCATTTTGTGCCTTCAAAAGCTTCCATCAGTCCCTGATACCTCTGCCTTTCCTGGCATGGGGCAGCAGCTTATTATACACTAGTTTGTTACAGCCTTCACTTCAAAGATCTACAGTTCAAAGGGTCCTAGAAGTGTTGAGCAGGTCAGCACTTTAATGCTGATCCACACATCTTTAGAGGGTAGTAACATCACCACAGTTTTATTCCTGGGGGAAACAGAGAATAACTGGTTTGTAGAGTTCTCTTTGGCCTTAAAGCTGGCCACAGAATTGGATGTTCCTGGTGGCAAAGATCAAGCGTCACGGAACCCTGTAGTGGGTGAGCATGTAGGGCTGTGATGTAGTGAATGAGTGAAAAAGTGTCTTTATGACTCACTGACTTGTTCCTAATGGGAGCTGCAGAGGGACAGAAGAAGGAAAAAGGAACAGGGGAGTAAAGGAGAGAAAAGGATCGGAAAGGATACATTAATCTAAACTAGTTCTTTCCATGCACTTATTTTTTAAGACAAGTGGGAGAGGAATGGCATACCTGAAGACTATCAAAACCAGATCAGAGAAAACACCACCCCAAATAAACCTCCAGCCATACCTCCTGAACCAGACCCTCTTCTCAGGTGGATGGGAGGGAAAAAACAACCGTAGGTATGGAATATTGGCTAAAATATTCTTCATTTGCACATAGACTTGAACTTCCTGTACAGAGAGTCAAAGTCTTCTGCAAAAGGCCCTTCTTGCTGCATTTATGGCCCAAGAGGAAGCAAGAAAAAGCAGAAATTGTCCTGTTCTGCTGTGATCCTAAACATTGTTTTCCAAAGAGACAGTTTGAAGAAGTAGCATTTGAGTCACTGGACATATCTTTAGGCTGAATCCAAATATTGAAACTAAATGCCACATCTTCCGTTCTAATATCAGCCAAAGTGGAAGAACCTATTTTTGCACTGGGTATATTCATTGTCATTTAAATTGATCTGAATCAGGTATGGCATCAAGTACTGGAAAAGCTTTGCTCTTACCAGCTTTATATGCATACATATATGTATATATACACACACAGAGGTTTTAATCTAATGCAACATGTATGAAGGCAGAATTTGCCCTGCAGTATCTAGGTGGGAGATTAATATTAGCAGATTGCTTTGAGTAACAGAACCACAGATGTTTTTAAAACAAAAAACAACAAAAGGGGGTCTGCGAGGATGTTACCTTGGGAAGAGCTGTGTGCTACAGCACATTAATTAAATGCATGAGTGAAACACATCACAAACCAGCCGTATCGGAAGACTGCAGCATCTCTCGGGTGCGATTTATTGCAAAGCATCATTTAACTACAGATGCCTACAGACTGTAGATATCCAGACTGTAGACATCTCCAGACACTTACAGAAAGACTCTTTTGATGGCTTAGGTAGTATGTGGGTTTTGCAGTAGAGAGGGCTATATTTCCCACCACGGGAATGATTCAAGTGATAAAGAATTATGGGCTCTACAGAATAGGGTCCATCCCAGCTGCTTGACTTCAGCCTGGTTGTCAGGAAAGCCAGTCCATTGTTAGGACACCTCTCATTTCTTACTTCTCTTGTTTCATCTCCTTGTTTCTGGTTCCTGGGGGAAGGGTGTTTTCATTCACTGCAGAGCTGGTACAGCAAAAGCCTGAACACCATCCTGTAGAGAACAGAGGCAGGCTCTCAGTCTGCAAAGGTGAGCACTTATACTGCTGAGAGGCTTTTTTGACATTACTCATCCAGATCCGTGTTCGTGTTCAGAGACATGAAGTTCTGTTTGCGCAGCCATAGAGACTAGTGCAAACCACTATATTTTTGTGAGAGTATAAGGTGATTGAAAGCATACAAAGTGCACAGGTGCCTACTATAAACAGAGATTTCATTTGGGAAGGAGGGGATGCTGCATTTGACCTAAACTGGAAGTATAGTTCTGAGTCTCAGGTGGACCTGTTAAGCTGCCCTGTCTATAAAGCCTTGTTCTTCTGCCAAGTCTGCCTTTAGCTCAGCCATCCTTGCACCTTCAGAAAATACTCAGAAATATATTTCCCTGCTTCTTTTCCAGGGCCTGGGTGGCATGATCTCTTAATGCATCTGCTTGTTTACGTTAGCAAAATGGAAAGCAGCTTTGTTTATGGAAAAGATCTATTTTTGTTTTACTTTTTTTCTCTCAACTAAACTGACTTTTATCCAGGATTGTGTTTTGCTTTGGGAAAAGAAATGTGCTGCAATTCTTAGCCCTGGCTTAAAAGTCAGGTCAAGAGGAAAGGGGGAAATCCTGATCATATTATTTAATTTTGCAGGATTACACTGCAGCCTGGAAATCTAAAACAGCAGAAGAGTTAACATCCCCCTCTTCTCTGCAACATCTTGTTCTGGTCCCTGTGCAATGACATTTGCTATTCTCCCACATATATTTAGACAAGCCAGATCAGAAACAAAACCAGTATTTCCATCTTATGGGCAGGGGGGACAGTGTGTGGCATCCCGGGGACTAAGAAGTTTCAGAAGCCAGCATGCTCCCCTGAGGATAAATCATGTCACTGTGTGTCTTTCAACTTCTTCAGACTTTGATCTTGTAGGAGATCAAACAGAGTCAGGACATGGATGGTAGATTTTGAATGAAAACCCAGAGAGGCCGTTGTGACGTGGAGATGATGTGGTGGTGAGGTGGGGAGCACAGCATGCGGATATCATGGAATACTGGAAAAATACGTGTGGAGATGTATATTGCCTTATTGCTGAAACATGAAGGGTCCTGCTCTTGACTTGGAAGCCAAACTAAGGTCTGGCCAGTCTTCGTCATGAAAGACTAATCGGCAGTTTCTGGCAAAAGCTGATACTTAAAGCTTGGGTTGCAATTTTAGCTGTAGTGCTGAGCCATAACATGGATTTTGACAATTCTCTGCATCCTCCTCAGAGACGGAGATCAAACTTTCCTATTCTGCAGAACTGGACTGACCTCTTTGAATGGGTGGTAGAGAATTGGGGGTTGTATACATTACGGCCATCACTTTATGACATTGAAAAATTCATGGTGAAACCCATATATAACCATCTAACTTACCCTTAAAGCTCTGTGACATAGGGAATGTATTATCCTTCTTTCAATTATGAATATTTACGTGTGTGTGTGTTATGGAAAACAGCGGTAGTACTGTCTACTATGGTTGTCTGACCTTCCACAGTAATATATTTGTATACATGCGTGTGAGTTTGTATGATGTACATATGTGTAACTGCATTAAAAAACACTGTGTTAATGCAATGGTATTTTGATTCCAGAGAAACGTGCTCAAAAGTGAAGGAAATTACAGGCTTTAGGTGGGCCCTGCAACTTCAGTTCAGCCCCACTGTGCATATGGCTTTATGACAGTCATTTTGCATATAATCACCGTTTTCAGTCCACATTTTTCCTCTTTCAATTTTCAAAGCCTTGTGGGAATCACAGCACTGGTTGCACCCTTCAGAGTAATAGCCATAGGTATTTTTAAATACAAGCTGCTTAAGTGACCTAAATGTAAGAGTTTGCTACTACTATCCAGTAATAACACGATGCGATAGTCAGGGTATGCAATGTTAAGAAAGATAATGAATGAAGATAATAATCCTTAGTAAGTCATGAGAAATAATAAGGTAGGTAATGAGGTGCCAGTTTTCACATTTAGCTGTGAAAAGTTTCTCATGTTGACTTGAGAAAAACCATATAAGGGGATGAAAATGACCATTTCTGTTGATTTACTCTCACTTCCGGTGTGTCTTCCTGGTATCAAATTTGTGAACTGGAACGATGGAGTTTAACCATGTTGTGATACGTTTGATGCAGAGAAACCTTTTGAAAAATGCAGAATCGATTGAAGAACAAGGAACAATAAGATATCAGCCAGTTTCTGGCTGACTTCCCATCTGACATTGTAAAAGGATCCAAGACTATTTGTTTAATTTGAAATAGAATAGTGAACCATGCCATTCTGGAACCCCTCCTAGCACATACGCACACACAGAGACCCCAGCAACAAGCTCCCTACCCACAGCCATCTGTCATGTGTGCCAGTTGGAGCAAACCACTAATATTACTCAACAAGGAGATCATTATAGTTTCCTCTTCATCTATGGGGCTTTTGGAAATGATCACAGTCTTTGGGAATGTGCAGCAGGGAGGACAGGCATTCTGACAGGCGTTGCTACATGTCCACATCAAAGTCTGTGCATTTCAGTAGCAACTATTATTGTTGTCACTCAGGATAACATCCCTTCTTCGTAGACCATAGGCCAGCTGTGGGATCAACCTAAAAATGACTGTTTGCCAGTCCATGCTGACCTTCTCTGGACTGTTTCGAGATTATTTCATTTTCTTTATCTGTAAGTCTGGTTTGAATCATCTGTCTGATTTAAATTTTTCCCAATTTTCCATGACCACAAGGGAAGTACTCACTGGAACAGGTTTTCAAGAGGTACTACAGCTTGATTCTACCATCACACACTTCAGTCCCTTGATTTCACTGCTGGTCAGCCCCTATTTAATATTTCAGTGGAGTTTCCTGCCCTTGAAGCTCCACAAACTTGTTGGGACACAGATGATTTTATTACAGTGGAGTATTCAGCATCCACCACAGCAAGGCCCTGACCACAGCTACTGCAATATATTAAACAAAAAATGGCAAAAGTACAGAGAAAAACTCTGGCACACAAACAAATCCTTTCTCTTAACTTCTACCTGAAGCAGATGGCGGTGGTATATTTAACGTGTGGGGCTTCGCTGATTTACACCCTTGTAAAAATCAGTATTCAAAGCTCTTTTTCATGTGCAGCTTCCATCCAAGTAAAGGGGATACTGCATATCAAAGGCAGCTGCACCAGCCACTCTAGATTTATTAGTGAATCCATTGAAAAAACATTTCCAATGAAATAAATCTCAGCCTGCTGACTTCCTCTTATTCTTTACTTATCCTCTTATTGATTTTTGTCTCGGAGATTTAAACCTCTCAATTTGTTTTATGAGACACTTGTCAAACAGATGACAAGAAAAAAGACAGTGCTGGATATTTTCCTTAGCAGTTTTAAGTAGAAATAAAGAGCATTTCTTTGAAATTAGTCTTGCTCTTGTGACACAGTAGGAAGAATATATCTGACAAGCCCTTTAGAAGGCTTTAGTTCTGTGCATAGAGAAAGCCCACTGGCTGCCACCAACCCAGCTTTGCGGCAGCAGTGCCCCAGAAGCTCATTGACAAGTTTGACATGTAAACAAGCTGTTGCTAAAAATATTTAACCTAGGGGACCCTGGCTAGTTGAAGGGGCTAGTAATGGAAGACAGATCCTTTCACCTCTAGGCATCTGCTCAAAGCTAGGCTATTGACTGAAAGTCATTATCGTCTGATGGCTGCTCAGAGGCATGAGTAGGTGGGCTCCGCTCTGTGTCCTGTGAGCAAGTCGTTGCATTACTAAACCACACTGGCAAGCTCAACAGCAAGCTGGGGCCTGGCACCTTCCTCCCAGGAGGAGGATGCCCCCACCTTGCTCCCTTCCAGCTCCCTCCCAAGGACCCGGCAGCAGTTGCTGCTGCTGCTGC
>NW_009918142.1:0-288 GCF_000696875.1 Nestor notabilis | reverse complement strand
CCCCCAGCCGATGAACGCCAGCCAGGCGCTGCTCTGCATCCAAGGCTCCAGCTCTAGTCACTTCTAAAGGTTCGCTAATTGCAGTTTTCCAGGAAAAGAAGTCACGTAGGCTAAAACACTGTCTCCGCCATTGACATCCACCTTCTGGACAGGGAATTTCCACTCCTGCGTGTTTTAAATTGCTGTTACTTCACTTACCCTCCTTCGCACCGGGCTGTGTGCTCCAGGATGGCTCTGTCAGCTTTCGGGCAGCTCACTGCCACGGGACACAGCTTTGCCTCCATTTTA
>NW_009918141.1:0-23830 GCF_000696875.1 Nestor notabilis | reverse complement strand
GAGTCCACGCGCAGACGACATCCCAGGGGGTGGCGGGTCTTTTCTCTTTTGGGATTTGGACGCCCTGACAGGCTAAAGGCTTGAGCAAGACGGTGACTTCGGAGCCGAGGCTGTTTGAGTCAGGCTCTTGGAATGCAGGCATCGTGCTGCGCTGCAGCTCGGGCAGTGTTGGATGAGCGTGTGATGGGCGAGGTCCTGGGCAGTGCCCCGTGATTCCTTCGATAGCTCAGCTGGTAGAGCGGAGGACTGTAGGCTCCTTGCACGGCCATCCTTAGGTCGCTGGTTCAACTCCGGCTCGAAGGAGTGCCCTTTTGGCTCTGGAACACACCCTGCGCCACCTCTGCCTTTTGGCCCTGCCCGGCTGGCTCCCCTTCACGGCCCGCACAGCCTTCAGCTCTTGTCCTTGCTGGGAAGACGAACCAGCCAAGGCCGTTCTGGTGAACCCTGGGCAGGGGATGCCGGTACCTGAGCACCACCAGATCTTGTCAGGGCTCACCACCAGCAGGAAAGGGATTCGGCGGCTGGGACGGTGGTGCCAGGTCGATGGGAGACCCAGGCTTTGGTTGCCGCAGAGGCAGGGTCAGGGCTGTGCGCCTGCGAGGGGAGGGGACCTCCGGGCAAGGCCATGTGCTGGGGAATTAGCTCAAGTGGTAGAGCGCTCGCTTAGCATGTGAGAGGCAGCGGGATCGACGCCCGCATTCTCCAGAGCTTTTCATTCTCCTTGCCTGAATATAGGGCCCTTTCCCTGGTATCCAGTTTCTGTGGGAGCTCTGGGATCCAAAAGGAGGAAATCATTCAGGGATGTATCAGCAGTAACACATGGTATTGGTATAGGCATCGCTAAGAGATTACCTGTCTTTTTTGTTCAGTAAGTAAAGAGGACTCAGTGTTCTGCGGCATTCTCAATCCTCTGTGTAATCTGTCACAGAGGTTTTGATGTACTTTTTTCTTTTTTTTGAACTTAGACTCTCAAAGTGGATCTTTTGAAACTTCTGAAGGAAACTTAAGAAATATGTTATCTCTCTTCATGTTACTTCAACATCAGCCTTCAAAGCAGAAGTCAAAGTACAATTTATTATGCCAAAAAAGGTTTCTAGAGGTTATTTTTGTAGAGTATTGAAGATGAAGAGATCTCCTTTGAAATTCTTCTGATTAGAAGGCTGTTAGCTTTAGTACTTGATAAATTAGGTTGTGCCAAACTCTAAATAAAAGCACTGAGATGTACCTCTGTCATGTTTATTAAAATTGAATTTTGCCCCTGGCTGTGGTGGTATGATTAATACTGACTTAATTAATAATGGCAAGAAACTCAAAATCAGGTATTGCTGGTTTTATACCTTGTACTAAATAATACCAGTTCAGCAGCAGATTTTTGGATTAGCATAAATGAAAAGATAATTAAAGCAAATCTGTGAGACTGACTCATCATTTTATCTTGCAAATATTTACAGCTACTCCATTAGAAGTGAATCCCTCTGACATTTCCAGTTTAGTCAGAAGCTGTCTTTTTTTTTTCTATAATTACAAATAAAGATGGATAAAACATCACTGTCGGTTTTGCCATAGATCACTGTATAAATCATCTGCATTCATTTTCAGCATTAAATAAAGTTAATTCCATTCTACATTCTTCCATGACAACTCTGTCCTTTGTGGATTAAAGAAGGCCTCCTTTCCAGAAAATTAAATGTAAAAGCAACAGGAAAACAGGAGGTTTGATACAGAAGATGGTTTCTGCAGCCAAGTATGTTACAGGGACACAGAAGGTACAAATCATGAGTGAATTTCATACTGTAGGAAGTTTATCCCCCAGTGGTACAGTTATGCAGGACAAGAGAACCATGAGATGTCAACAGTTTTCCTTCCATTTATGAAGAGTTTGGACATTCACTTCTCCATTCACCTCCACTCCCATCTTTTAGAGCAGAAGGCAGGAGAGGTGTAATTTGTTCAAAACCCAGACTCCCAGCAAAATTCAAGCTAAACAACGATGCAAGTAGATGCATTTCCCTAGCCCTTTTTTAGTTCAAATATATTCTTAGATTTGATGGGAAAAGCAACAGTTCAACCAACAACACCCAGAATGCGGTAAAAATTTTACTACGTTTATTAAACCTGCAAGTAAGCTTCTGGCGTATTTCAGTGTCAGGAACATCTATTTTGTTCACGACATTTAAAGTTCTTTCAAAAGATTTAACAGATTTAAGAGCAAATGGCCCATAAAATCTTCCAGTCTTACTTCTATGTCTTGCTACATTTCAACAGTAAGTACTTTCCACCAGTGTAATGACTTGTGTTTCAATAAAACTTATCTTAAAGTCCTCTCTTTCCACAGAGAACCTCCCATTTCCTGTGCCAGTATGTTTCAGTGGTTAGTTTTGCTCACTGTCAAAATCATGTATTCCTTTTTCAGCTCAAATTGGTTTTAGATTCCAATCACTAGTTTTGGTTATGCCTGCCTTCATAAAGTGATGAACCTTCTCACACCTAACATTTTTCCCCTTCAAAGACATTACACACTACAGTCAAATAATCTGTCAGTCTAGTTTTTATGACAAGACAAACTGGTCTAATTCCCTATGTCTCTTACTTTAGTTCTTCAGTTATTATGGCTTTTTTTTGCATTGGCTTTACATACTTCAGGAGAAGATGTTAACACAAGAACTGAGTACAGTAGTCAAAACCTACACTTTGTAAGCATAATCTGTGTTAGGGTTAAAACATTTTTGAAGAAGCACATGGATTGCTTGTGGGATGAAATCAATAGATTCTCATTGCATCATCTCTGGTTCTATTCAGGCTCATGGGGAAGAAAAAAATTTTAACAATGAATGTCTACAGTGCAGGTAACTCAAAAGGCTTTACCATCCTGACCATGCCAGACACACAAGCATTTTTAGACATGTTGCACAGCAGATCTTACTTACCTGTAGGACTTCTTAATCTCATCATGTGTTGCTCCCTTCTCTAGGGCCAGGATTTCATATAATGCCTCCCCTGATGTTGACAAAGTACGTTGCCTTTGTTCAGCCATGTTAGCAGTGCATTACCAAAGCTGCTAATGTAGAACAGAATTTTAAATAGCAGGGACTGCAAATATATATGGATAGTATTTTTGGTTTTAATTTTAATATATTTTGATCATGTAGTAAAATGTTAAAAATAAATGAAAATGAAACTAGAATAAAATCTCCTCTAAATTATCCTCTGTCCCTTGAGATATTTTAGTTATTTGAGAAAATGGAAAAGCAAGAAACAAAGAACAAGAGCTTTCGTGTTAAGTATCATTGTTCATATTAAATGTTTGATGTTACTCTCACTGAAATCAATGTCTAAATTTGCTACAGCATTAATGCCTGCACATAGTATTTCCACCTATTTCTACTTGTGTTTATTTACATCTATCTTTTCTAAATATTAGAAGAATAATTCTACTATTTGTTAAGGCTATTGGACTTCAGTGGGGTAAGAGCTTTGTAACTCTGAGTATAACCTAATGCAACACAGTGGTGAATATTTGCTTTCTCAACACAAGGACTCAGATTCAGCCTAAAAAATTTCAGGTGCCTATGTTGAGTGATTAAGTTTGAAGCTTAGTCAAACTAGACTCCTTATATTGTCAACAGATATAGATACATACTCAGAGGACAACTGACCAGGCACTTTCTCCCTATTACCTTTACAGCATGCTCAGCATGACTGAATTCCCAGCTCATGTGCCTGAGGACAGGTGGAATGAATCTGGACCTAGGTGATGAGACTAGGTATCAAGAATTTACCTCAGTATTATAAAAGTAACTGTTTATTGCAAACTGCTGTATGGGAAATACTGACATCAATCAGGATCCTATCTTATTTGAGAGACAAGACTTTGGGCTGAATTCATGAGCTTGTGATAAATTTAACAAGTTGCCCTTACAATAGAGTGCAAATAAAGACTTAGCACAGGCTGACAAATTTAGTCCACTTCAGATCTATCATTCATTCCTTCTTTCATCACAGAAGCAAAGCAGACAAGCGATTGTCCCGAGTGGCTCTATTACCTCCTTGCAGTTCATACTTCATCCTTCTGCATTTGAAGAATGAAGTATTTTTAAACCAGACCTAGCTAATACTAGGCAGTGACATGAAGAAACTCATATAAACCATAATTTAAAACACCAGATATAGATACCTATCATTCACAAGAGAAAGCTGCAGCTCTTTGATGGTAGACTTGCCACAACAAAACCCTCACCACCACCTCTTCATTTCTTTGTATGTTGCACCCTTCTCCAAATGTTGAGAAGTGATCACAGATCTTAAAGCTGTAATCCCAGCCATGAGAAAAACATTTCTGAGAACCTGTTTCGTTAGATAAGACTACTCACTCTGCTATTTCACCCTTCTCATTGCTGAGCTAGAAACACTATCTTGCCATTATTCATACATTATTTACTAGGCCACATTTTAGTTCAGAGCCAGCCATGTAACACACTTAAGTTCTTTAGTTTTGTTTAATACCAGAAAGAAAATCAAACGTCATATAAGTATAGAGAGAAATATAATCCACAGAGTAATTCTGGCACATACTATCTGATTTACTAAAAGACCTAAGTTTATCCATATTTACTTTGATGTTTTCTTTTTCTAATAAGGTAGCATAAAATTTAGGGTCTTGGGATTTGCTGGGAAAAAAAAAAATGCTTTCTACTTTGAAGTGTTGCACAAACCATGAGCTAAATGGATTTTTTCTTAAAAAAAGAATAACAATTAAGAATGAAATTATATATGATATATACATTATATTACTCTGCCAATATACAATATTACTTTGCCACTTGCAGTGGTTACAACGCTACTTATTAATAATGGTATATCCAGACCATATTTAACATAATCCTGGAATCTGTCCTGATCACACTGGAATCATGCAAGGCACCTCAAGTCTTTTAATGCACAAGATAACATTGGGCAACCATGTGAAGTCACAGATACACAGCATTATTTAAAAACTCTGTTATATAACACTAATTAGCTACATGACAAACCTGAAGCATAAAACAAAACTAAAGTTGTGATGGATTTTATTCTGAAGAACTAAAAAGTCATGTAATTTGTACTTTCTTGTTAAATAATTTTAATAACCTAGTCAGCTATGGAAATTTAAACTCACTAGCCTATTCAGTCTTCTAGTGACTAATCACCTCAAAGGTCTAGCTACTCAAAATGATTTCTTACTTGTTTAAAGCAGTTCTATAAAATACTAAAAGTACGAGATTACACTTTTACTCTTTATTGAGGAAGATATAATTTTAGTTACGATTTTAGTACTAAATAGATTCCTGATGGCTGAAATTACATTAGAATCCTATCTTCAAGCTATGTATTTTTGTTCCAGTAGAACAGAGTCTAGAAAATATAGTTTCATTCCTTGAATGACAATAAAATATATTAAAAGACAATCCAAATTCTGATAACAATTCCACAACACCTGAGAGGATGGGACCCCAGTTTACTTCAGCCGTTTCTGCACAAATTTTATACTATCCAGGATTAACTGTCTTATACAGGGGTTGTAATAATAAACCTTTCTTCTACAATACCCATAATTCATTTGGATTTATGCTGAAAAATAAGACAAGGTGATTCAAATAACATACCTGCTTCAAAAAGTGATGGGACACAGATTGGCATGTATAAACTCACAACATTATCCGTTCAATACTTGATGTCTTTATGCCAATATAATTGAAAAGGAAAGGAGCAAGTTCCTCCAGAAGCCCTGTTCCACAGAAAGCAGCTGCTGCTTTTCATCCTTCTCAATCAAGGTTAAAAAGGTCAGTGGAGTCTGATTACTCCTTTTGTTTGTTTGTCCTGTATCCAGTTGGTTATCTCTCAGGAAGATCTATGAAAGAAAGAATAAAACATTCATGAGCCTAAAGGCTGGTATAGCCAAGAGTTAATGACATCAAAAAATATGGGACGACTGTGTATTTAGTTAGTTGTTCTTCTGTGCTTTACTCTTGACGGGATCTTGAATTTGTTGAGTTTTTTCCCCCTGCAAATGTATTAAATTTGTTTAAAGATACAATGGTCTTGCTCTAAAGTTTACTTCTTTGAGACCAGCTATGGTCTGCTTAGGTTTTACTATGTAGTCTCTTCCAAACATGATTAACTGAAGAAGTCCCTTTAGGACTCCTTCTGAATTCTTGCAGATTTTTATATCAAAATAGAAGACGTAGGGTGCCTTCTTTTATTCTGATGGAGCTTCTCAATTCATACCATGAAAAAGTCTGGAGACTTTTTCCATTTGGAACAGAGAAGACTGTAAATGCCAGAGACTTAAAAAGCCAGTCACTCTTGGTATGTCATCCTTGGAACCAAATAGTTCATCCTTTGAACTCAGAAAGTTAATTTCCCAGACCATCCAATTCCGAACAATAGGATTTTGTAGTGGGTTGACCTTGGCTGGCTGCCAGACCCTTACCCAGACACTCTCTCATTCCCCCTCCTCAACAGAACAGGAAGAGAAAGATGAAAAGTTCATAGATGAAGATAAAGATCACTTACCAATTACTGTCATGGGCAAAACAGACTCAGCCTGGGGAAAACTGATTTAATTTATTGCCAGTTCAAAGAGATTTGGTGAGAAACAAAGACAAAAATTAAAACAACACCTTCCCCATACCACCCTATTTCCAGGCTCAAGTTCACTCCTTCATTCCCAACTCACCTACCCTTCACCCTTGAGCAGCACAGGGCAGACGGGGCATGGTAGGTTGTGGTGAGTTCATTCATTCTCCTTTCTGCTGCTACTTCCTCCTCACACTTTTCTCCTGCTCCAGCATGGGTCCTCCCCATAGGCTGCAGTCCTTCATGAACTGCTCCAGTGGGAGTCCTCCATAGGTCATGTTTTCTGTCAGAATTTGCTCTTGCATGGGCTCCTCTCCATGGACCACAGTTCCTTCAGGAAACACCCATCTTTTTCGGCATGGGGTAGATGGGCTGCAGCCACTGTGGCCCTCACCGCACGCTGAATGGAAATACCTGCTCCATCATGGTCCTCTCCACAAGCTGCAGAAGAATCTATGCTCCAGCATCTGGAGCACCTTCTTCTCTTCCTCCTCTTTCTTCTCTGACCTTGGTGTTTGTAGCGCTGTTCCTCACACCTTTCCCTCACTTCTCACTGCCATATAGTGTTCTGCTCTTTCTTAAGTATGTTTTCCCAGAGGTGCCACCAGCTTGTCTGTGTCCTGTGGTGGGTCTGTCGTGGAGCTGGCTGTACCCAGTCCCTGATCTCCTCCTACAGGGGCCTCCCTTGAGTGCCCCACTACTGATATTTTGTCACGGAGCCCCGGTGCAGTTTTGTGTAGACAAAAGTCCTGCAAATGGATTCATGGAACCCCATAAACCAGTAGAGTCAGGTTTGGCAGGAGTCAGTGAGTTTGTGCTTGGATTTCACTGCAAGACTGGAAATATAAATTGGTATGAAAAAAAACCCTCACAATAAAACAACAAAACCAAACAAGTGTAATTAATTACAATCATATAAAACTACTATTTATGGGAAAGGAAGCAACAGTGTGATAGCTGATAAAAAAAGAAAATTAAGTGGATGCTTTTTAATGCAAAGCATGCCATTTTAACATTTCTCTTGTTCTTAGGTATTCTCTTCAAATTCAAATAGTCCCTCAAATTTTAGCTTTGGATGGGGACAAGGCAAGGCACATTTCAACTAATGTGACGTCCCTAAAATGCGAGTGGTTTTCATAGTTATAGGCAAAATACCAAAGCCAAAATATCATTTTCAGGACATTCACAACAGAGTAGGTATATCTAATCCTATTAAGTAGTATGAACACAATAAACCTGACTATTCAATCAGCTTGCTTGATGCCAATCTCTGAAATGACTTTATCATTCTTGCGAAACACAACACAACAAAAAGTACACTTTTTAATGGTAAGAAGAAATTAAGGGGAAAAAATATAAAAGGAAGAAAATAAAATCCCTTTAATATACCAAAATCCTTTGTACTTATACACAGCTTATTACCAAGAAAACATCACTGTTCTGCAATCCTGTCACATAGCCAGTTCCGTGTGAGCACAGCTCCCTCTGGTGTCTTAAACTCTCACTGTTCTGGAATATGTCTTGCTTGTTCTGTTTGAAGGAAAAGAACACGATTTCTGCAAAACTAGGGTTTTTTCCTTCGGGGATTCTATGTCTGTCGTGGTTTAAGCCCAGCCGGTAACTCAGAACCATGCAGCCGCTCGCTCACTCCCCCCCTTCTTCCTCCCCCTGCTCTTGGAGGGCTGGGGAGGAGAATCAGAGGAATGTAGCTCCACAGGTTGAGATAACAGCACTCCAGTAACTACGGTATAATACAAATCACTACTGCTACCAATAATAATGATAAGGGAAATAACAAGGGGAGAGGACACAACCGCTCACCACCTGCCGACCGATACCCAGCCTGACCCGAGCAGCGATCTGGGCCTTCTGGTTAACTCCCCCCAGTCTCTATACTGGGCATGATGTGCTGTGGTATGGAATAGCCCTTTGGCCAGTTTGGGTCAGGTGTCCTGTCTCTGCTTCCTCCCAGTTTCCCGTGCCCCTCCTCAATGGCAGAGCATGAGACTGAAAGGTCCTTGGCCAGGGTAAGCATTACGTACCAACAACTAAAAACATCAGCATGTTATCAGCACTCTTAGACTAAAGTCGAAAACAGCACAGCACCAGCTACTAGGAAGGAGAAAAATAACTGGTACAGCGGAACCCAGGACAATGTCCTAAGCGCATTCTAACTAATCTTCAAAATACTTAGACTTCAGTTATTTGTCATAACTCTTTCATCAATCAGATCAACGATAGAAGAATAAAACATATAATTTAATACCTGTTCACTCTTCTCATTAATTTTGGGGTGGTTTTTTTTTTGTATCATAACACCTAACAGTGCACCACATCAGCACTGTGGCAGGCAATGCAAAACTAAAGGAAAGCCCAGTCCCAAAAGACCTTGTATCTAAAAAGCCTTACTTACACTTTACATTTCATGTGTATGTTGCATGCATTTCAAAACAGACAAATCAGAACATGCCTGAAAATGCAAAGTTGTGTATCAGCCTATAAACATTTGAAACATGGCCCAGACAGACCAGGAGGTCCAGGGTTGCTTCAGAAGCCTCCAGGTACACACAACTGGAGCTAAGGGTTGAAGAACTGGGTCACTCCAGTCCTTCCTCCTACCACTCCCTCCTTTTCCTGGCTCACAGCAAGTTCAGGAACTAAGGACCTGGAGCTGAAAGGCATATATGCATTAAAGGACTGGCACCATTGCTCAACAGAGGTGTGAATTTTTAGCTTCCAAGGCAAGGAAAGACAATTTTTAAAAGCTGAATAGTTTTCTTTGTTTGTTGAATCTGGAGGTGTTAATAGTGAAATCATCAAAGCATGTAGGAGACAAAAGCGGTCAGACAGAGCACTCCTGACCTTCATGGAGAACCTATAGCTTCTGACTCTTTCTCCCAATAGAGACTGGGAAATAAAATCTCTGATTTTACTCAGAGGAATTTGGGGACTGAAATAAATGATCTTGCTTATCTAGCAAAGCCAGCAGGCTAAGTGAGGTGATCCTTTCCCTCTCCTCAGCACTCATGAGGCCACACCTGGAGTGCTGGGTTCAGATCAAGGCCCCCCAGTACAAGAGAGACACGGGCATACTAGAGACTTCAGCAAAGGGCTGTAAGGATGATGAAAACAGGAGCACCTGCCCTATGAAGAAAGGCTGAGAGAGCTGAGACTGTCCAGACTGAAGAAAAGTAGGCTCACAAGGGATGTCATCAAAGTATATAAATACCTGAAGGGAAGGCATACAGAGGATGGAGTTATGCTTTTTTCAGTGGCTGCCCAGTCCCAAGACAAGAGGCAGTGGGCACAAACTGAAACACAAGAGATTCCCTTTGAACATCAGGAAATGCTTCTTTACTGCAAGGGTGATGGAGCACTGGCAAAGGTTGCCCAGGGAGGCTATGGCATTTCCACCCCTGGAGATACTCAAAAGCCACCTGGACATGGTCCTGGGAAACTGGTTCTAGGTGGCCATGTTTCCTTTTCCCAAAACTTCCCTAGTGTGATTACTATTACCACTAATTTCTATGCTGTGTTGTGCCAAAAACAGGTGGTAAGAACATTAGCAAGGATGTTGGAATTTATATTGGTGACTGACAAGAGAAGGAAGGCAGGTGACGAGACTAAAACAAGACATATTGCTAGTTGATGACTTTTCACGGGAGAATGACTGGCTGTCTGAAAAAGACCCACCACAAGTAAAGCATGAGGATATGAGTAAAGAATGGTAGGCTGATGAGAGGAGAGAATATGCACACTGAGAAAGGGTGTATACAGGGGTAGCATGTGCTGGTTTTCCACTCTTTGGGCAGGGTCTATCTTTTGTTTTATAGTGATGTTAACATTAATAAGACCCAACTAAGCAAGCTAATCGAAGAGCAAAATACTGAGCAAGTGGAAAAAGATGCTTCTTTCAAGATGTGCTGGGCCTTTGGCCCAGGCATAGGGACTGATTTTTGTTAGGTAGGGAAGAGCACTTCTGAGGCAGCTATGTTCCAAAATGTTCTTCTTGTAATTTCTTTTTAGGCAGTTCTCCTTCACATGCTCCTGGACGTCTACTGTCCTGTCTGAACTGTATTGCATGCTACTTGTAGATATTCAAACAGTCTCTTAAAGAAGGGAGAATTGGTTTAAGGTCCTTTCTTCAGAGTGAGTCTTTTTAGATCTCAGACAAGCCCGACAATTCTACAGCAAGAAACTACATTCCTTTTGCCACATTTCTGTTACAGAATAGTTACTGTCATTATGGCCTCAAAAGTAATAACAGAATTGATTTAAATAATATGATTGCATAGCATCCATTTTTAAATACATGTAACTATATTGGAAGGAAGGTATTCCATCTGGTAACCCATCTGCAACTCCATCTATACAAGTAAGTAAGTATCCATAAGAGAACATTCACATATTTGAATTCTCTGAACATATTGTGACCTTCTGTTACTATTCACATAGAATATCTCAATTTAAATACATGTTGGGTTTTTAATATCTTTCAACAACTGCAGTATTGAAAAAAAGTAGCAAACTCAAGAAGTATGAACCTCAAATGAACAGTCGTCAATTGCATACCCAAATTGCTCATGCTGTTACTTGGTCAGTTTGACCCAGAGAAGCAATCCAAAACTGTGACTTCCTAGTTAATTCCAGTAAATCCAGTTCAAAGGCTCGGTGGACTACCTAAGTGACATTATACAAGCATTTTTTCCCTAGCATTTAAATTAGAGGCTTAAAAATGATGTTTTAAGTAATAGTAATACACTTAACTTTTTCAATAAGATACTCAATGAAATACTGAGCAATTTATTTTCCTCTGTGGTTTACGAGAAAGTTCTGTCTATCCTCCCTAATTTAAAATGGGTCATAGAGGTAACCATAACTATGACGTAAATTGTAATAATCTCTCTGGCTTTGATTTAAATTTCTTTCTGAAAAGCAAAGGATATGAAGTCCCTAGTTTACATAGCTTTGACAACTTAGAAGAAAGTTATCTAGGACTTCAAGCAAAATTTAAGCAAAAGAGTCCCCTGATTCCTTACTTAGGCAGTGCTGTGGTAATCTAGTTTGCAAACAACTGTGGCACTTAAGGCCGAATTCTACCATTTATCCTAAGTTAACAAACTCACAGTGCTGGTTACAGGGTTATTCATTTTAGCACAGCCTAATTGACTACAGCTAAGAATCAGCAAGATTAGCTTGAACAGTATAAATAAGTGCTTTGACCTATTTCTCAGGTTATTTTACTAGGAACAGATTAGGAAACAGCAGTACCACATCTCCTTGGTACGTCCTCCTCGGGAATCAACAGCTGCTTTCAGTCCTCCCCACCAGGTACAACCTCTCTCCAGCACCTAACTGTTCTCCACTTTTTCTCCTTCACATATTTTTCTTAACCACCCTTTGACATCTGCAGCCTTTGTCTAAGTAAGCTCTTTCCTGAAATGCCCAATATAGTCCTCAGTTCCATTCTGCACCTACCCCTCAGCTATTCTCTCCCAAATTCCTACAAGCTGGCTCCTTACTAATATAGTTCCCAGGAGGGAGAGGATGCAGCAAGGGAGATGGCAGTCAGTAGTTATTTCTTTTTAAAGCTTCATTAATCCTTGCATAGGATTTATCACCCTGTCTTAGAAATGCTCAGTTAACTGACGGCTAAGAAAGGCAAACTCTTTCTAAAGTGCTGATGAGTAACTATCTTAACTTATATAGATTCAGAAAGGAAAGTCTATTCACTGAGTTAAAAACCAAAGAATTAAAGTGACATGCAATCCCAGGGGAGATGAATTACAGGTTAATGGATGAGAATACAGAAGTCTCAGATATATTTCTTTTCTAACTGTCACTTAGTGGGAGAAAGTAAAAATTCTTTAAAATGTATTTAATTAGCACCAGTATTTCACCAGTAAAGAAGCAAAACCATATACACTATTCTCCATGTACTAAGTGTAGAAAAAGCCACTGAAATATTTTGCAATAATTCAGCAGACTAACATTTCAGTAAATAAGTAGCTTCACTGTTAACCATTTATCACAAAGTTCTTAGAGTTTCCCCCCATCCATTATAACAAGACCTTTCAGCTGGAAAATACTCAGAGCTGAAACTCGAAGTCTAAACCCAAGGGCTTACAGTTGGCTCAAGCCAATCCGAGGGCTGCCGACAAAGGCACAGTCCAAACTTACACTGAACTTATTTCTTCTTATTTTTTTTCCTTAGTTTTCAGTTAAATGAACTTGCTAGTCTGACTCACTCCGTGACTGGCATCAATACTGGAGCTGATGCAATGGAAGTGGTGACATCACACCTTTTCATCAGCAGCAAAGTCTTATGCTTGTCTTCAGCTCACCAAAAAAACGCACCTCAAAAGTATATAGGGGCCATATAGAATACCATGCAAGTGTAAAGCACAAGTAAATTCTATGGAAAATTAGGAGAATCAAGACTCCTCCAGACTACTCTGTGCCTATAGGACAGGCTGGTGTTCAATGGCATATTAAATGTTTTTGAGGCTTCTGCTGCCAGATTTGCAGTGCCATAGGTGCATGACACAACGTGCTGTTCCTGTTGGAAGACTCCCTGCCAATTCAATTTGTTCAAACAAAACTTTGACAGGTTAACTTTGCCCCGGCGGGATGACTGCTACAACAGGCATTGGTTGCCCACACAGCCCTAACCCTCTGTGGTTCAGGCACCGCGTGTTCCTCTGCAAGCAGGATAAAAGCAGACAGGCGGCATAAAATCATCACGAAGCGCTCTGCTAATTTGACAAAACTGTAATCATGTGCCCACACCTGATCCAGATCAAATTTGTACTGCTGGGTGATGTGGCATGGCCCAGAGCCAGCAGTAATGATTGTGGAACCACAGCGCTCAGCTAAGGCTTCTCCTGCAGATGAATTAACCGTACAGGAGACTGTAAATACAGAATGTGGCCTATCACTGTGGAAACGGCTTGTGCAGGCTCCCGAGAACATGCCCCGATCCGCACAAAAGACACAGAGCGTAATCTCTTGCCAAACCACCTTTCTTTCTACCCTTGGAGAGAGGGTGCTGGGTTGCCTCTGACTGAGAGCATTACGCAGGGGAGGGAAACAAAAAAGAGGAAATTACATGTCTGAGGTTTTTCTTTCGGGCAAGTCTCTTATAAAAATAAAGGAGTGTACAATGTCTTTGTTTCCCTGCCAACTTTTATAAGAACTAATTAAGACCAAGGAGAGCTTCATTTTCCTGTTTATTTCAGACACAGAACGGCTAATGAATTTAACCTATTGATGATTTTGCAGCTGCCTGCTTTAATTCGCTTATGATTGAGAAACAAAAAGTTAGTGTAACAGCAATGAGCTGCCAAAGCTGCGGAGCAGTCACTGGAGCAGGATCCAGCTGTGTGATCAAACTTCAATTAGGCAGCTGTGACAACAGAGCGCAGGCTGTCCTTCCGAGCAAGAAACCAGTATTAAAATCATGGCCACTGCTTACTAGTGGCTTATTTCCAAGTCAACTGATTCGTCCATAGTAAGGTCAATATAATCGTAAAGGCACAGAGTGCTGGCATTTACTCCCTGCTAAAGAACATAATGCACTTTTCAACTTTACAATTTATCTGTTGGTTGCAATAGAAAATTCAGGCCACAAAATTCAGTGGTAATTGCTATCTATAAATGAAGAATTATGCTTTAACAGAAAATAGTCTTCAGCCGTAAATATTCACAGGCCTTAGCATAACTCCTACTTCTTAGTTCAGGCAAATCGATTACAAGGCATTTATTTCAACAGAGTCCTACTGACTTTATGGTAATCATACAGAATTCAATAGAGATTTTTACAATTGCTGTAAAACCTACAAGATAACGTTTCATGTCCTTTTGATTCAGAAGGTGAGATCCCAGCCCTCTATAAATCAATGACAGAAGTCCTCATTGAGATTGACAGAAAATGAACACTCAATCATTTGCAGCTCTTATTTATAAATTTTTCCATAAATTACTCTGTGTGACTGGGGAACCTTATGGGTTTTGCTCACATTAAATTCTACAGGGTTTTGTGGTTTGGTTTGGTTTTTCCCAAAAGTATCGGGGAGGATGATTCACTTCAGGGGAAGAGATGTACTTTATTTTCTTGCTTTCCTTAAAAAAACAGATCTTCAAACTTTTACATGTTATTTAAAAATATTACTTCAAAACAATTTACAAGTCTTAGACAGGGATTCCCAAATTACGGTATCCTAGCACCAGGCTACCTAAGCTGCTTAAGAAGGCTTGTGCAGTCCTTGGGAACTACTGCTGCCCTGCTACACCAACCAAGGTTAACCCTGTGTCAGCTCATGCACAAAGCTTTGTACAGTTCTAACAAACGGAAACTAGAATATTGATAATGGCTAACTCTCCAAATTTGCACTGTTAGGTGTTTATTCTATTCCAAAATCACAAACATGGAGGTGCGAATCTTTTCCTGGGAAGCAGGGCAAAAGCCTTCTCCTTACAGCAAGTAGAAATTGGCCACCAGCACCCTCTGGCTGGAATGTTGGCAGTATTATAAAGACTTACTTCTAGTGAGTGCATGGAGTCTATACCATGGAAAGGGGGAGTGATCTGCTGCAGTATGTATGTCGTATCAGAACAAAACAGAATTCATATTATGTATTACTTGGTAACAGTCAGTATATGCTGCTACTGTTCATTCACATTGCAATCTCCTCTTCTGGTGCTGGGCACCTGACTGTAATCTTTCATCATCAGCTTTTGATGTCACAATTCATAATAGGCAATTTGCAATAACGGATTTCACCAATTCATCCTTTTCCTATTTGCATATTATTTAAAAGTCACATGCAATTTAAATTAATGTATGGTTACAAATTGCATACAAAACAATGTTTATTCCTACATTTGGTAAGTAGCAATTATCAAATAAGCTTGCACGCTGAACATTTGTTCATTTTTTTCCAAGTAGTGCTTAGAAACATCTATTTCAACAGTTGTTCCCTCAAACGGACATTCATGTATATAAACATGATAAAGTGACAAGAAAACAAAAGCATACCTGAAAATCGAATTACATAGCCATTATGCTTTGAATTCATATGCTGTTTGGGAGCATAGCTTCACAGCATACATTTTTGTATCTTGCAATAAACTAGTCACTTGTAATGCAAATGGTATTGACTTGCAGTTTATTAGTATTAGCTCTGACTTCTAAAAAATAAAAGTCAATTCTCCCATTATCTGGGAATTGATTTCCTTGGCTACAGATGCAAGGATGTGTAGTTTGCCCACAGATCATCTGGTTCAAGATCAGCAGTAATATAACTGATCTTTCACCAAATTCAGCTCCTTGGGGCCTATTGGTTCTCAGATCTTTGTGCTCTGCAGTAAAGTATAAAGAGCTTTCTTTAGAGGCTTCACACATTTTGTCGTTTTAGACAAATTACAGGTACTGCAGAATAGTTTTTTTCTACTTATTTTGTGTAACTATGAATTGAGTGTACAAGTAAAATTTGCATACAACTCAGCAGATGTCATAGTTTTCCCTGGTTTTAGGTATTCCATAAAACATGCTGTCTTGCAGGTTTTGAACAATTTGCAAACTAGTATATTTATTCAGATTTTATACATTTTAGAATGAAATTGCATTGTAAAGAATTATATTAACAAATGCTCAGAGTCCAAAGTGAGATTAAACATTATAAAAGCTGAGTATTTTCTTAGGCCTATACTTGTAAAAAGTAGTCTACAAACCTCTAGCCATGTAATTTAACCTAGAAAAGTGCTGACATGGTATTGATTTATGTAGATTTAACTGATGTTCTGACACATGACTAGAGGGTGTTCCCCATAATCCCAACTCAGCAATGCATGTAAGGACAAGCATAAAATTAAGTATATACATTGTACCACTAATACTTTATGCCAATTAACCCGTATTTTTGCCACGAATTCTGCTCTGCCTTTCTTGTATCGTAACTGTTTTTTATATATATAGTCCATGTTATATATTCCATATATCTGTTATATATTTCAATATGTTACATATATACTCCAAAGAACATCTTTATGCGAGATTTTGAAACTAGATCTTCTAAAATGAGCTACTTTTTGAATTACGTAGCATCTGAGTAATCCATTACACAAACCTGTAATCCATTACATCAGTTCACCATGGTGCTCACGTTGCCTGTTATATACCTGCTCCTTGTGCCTGCTGTACTGTCTGGTCCCACTTTTTGGGGGGGCTTAAGGATAATTCTCTTCCATCTTAATGCCCCAAACTCTTCTGGCTTACCCTAGAGCTGAGCATCAGTACTGGTAGAAGCAAACAGCCAGGAGTGAGATGGAGGGGTATGGCCCCTCTGCGCAGCAGCATCTGGCTTAGCACAGATATATTTTAAGCCCGCATTTCCAGTGCACTCCACACCGTGCTCTGTGTTTTAGTGCATGACTTCCTCCCTTCCCCCTCAGCTTTTAAACAAGAGACTTGTCTCTAATTAAATGCAAAGCTGCTTTTAAGAAATTGATCAAAAAACGTTCTCCTAGTACTCAGACTGGGTTTTATCTGAACATAAAAGTCAGTTTATCAGAGTTAATCTTTTAGTATGCACTTGTCTTACAAAGAACAATTTTATTTCATTTGGTCAAGACAAAGGAATTCATGAATTTCTTAAAACTAACCCTCCCATTGCTTTGTTGCGTTTTTGTTGACATATTGGCAACATTCCTTCCAGTTTTAATTGGATTAAGCACATAGAAATTTAGTGAGTTGTAAATCAGACAGGATTTCAGCTACCTTTTTGCTGTTGTTAAAAACAAAAGGCCTAGCAAAGAATAAACCTAAATAAAACCAGAGGTAGTCTCTTGAAAGTAATGAAATGTTCTCACTGCATTTGCTCAGGTAGTTAATGGGAAGACTGACAGAATGACAGATGTTTTTCCAGACTTTCATGAAGAACTCATGCTAATGCTAACCCTGACACATTCTTTCCTTCACAAAGAAACGTCAGGATGCTACATGGTGGAAAAACATGAGCTGCTGCAAATACTTAATCCTCTCACTTCTATTCAGCTGAATGGGATTACCTTCAACTGCTACAGGTTTTGATAGAAGAGCAGTCCCACCAATTAGCTAAAAAGCAAGCGCAAAAAGATGAAATACCAGATTAATGTTTGATGCAAGCTCAAATTTAATGGAGAAACTGAAGTAGTATATTTGAGCATCTTTTGAAAAGGCAGAAAAAACAACTACTTGTAATATAATGGAGTAATTTAATTTGAATACTATTAGTATACATTTTTTATTGCTAATGTGATCCTTCGAATGCAATTGTTAATGCTAATCATAGTTAATATTTAATTCAACTTAATGTCTTTTGTGAGGGAATAATTGCACAAAATGGCACTTCAATAAAAATAAAATTGAATAGTAAAAAAGCTGAAGTGGAAGAGGAATGGGGATGTAAGAGAAACCCTGCTAAGTTCCGGCATGCAGTCACCCAATTATCATGTGTGCAAATGCTGCAAGTTACTGGAGTTCCCATTTTGATTTGCTTTCCCCACCAAAGGCAAACTCTTGTTAATGTGTCCTTCTTGGTGCTGGAAATTTTCCAGTAATTTTAGCATAAAAAGAAGCAATTATTCTACATTCTCATACAAATAAGCTTCTACAGCAAGAGAGTGTAAACTAAACTAAATTAAAATGTTCTTTGTCTGAACAATTCTAGTGTTAAAGGTCTCATTTTTGAGCTTTAAACAACAAACTGCTTTCCTTCAGTTTTGGACAACACAACACAGTGAGATTAATAAAGCACCGTTGCTTCAAGCTAGTTGGCTAACAGGAACTTTAACTCATTATTTTGCTTCTAGCGGTATTTGACATTCTCAGTTTTAACACTGTAAGACACCTTTACCATATGTTAATAGGCCAGTAAAGAATCAGAAGGGACATGATGAATCTTTTGAACCTAAACGCAACTACCAAATCCAAACCTAACTCTCAGTCCGTAACAATGTAACTGCTTACTTAATTTTTTTAAAAAATACAAGACAAAATTGCTTTAAAAAATCCTTGTTCAGAATGTGCTGAAAATTACACCTTCATGTAATGAAATCTAGAAAGAACGTGTGATTTTCATGAGATACTGGAGCAACATATAAAACATTAAAAAAAAGTTGCAAAATCAAATGAAAATAAACCACTACATTTTCTAAAGACAGAATGGGTGATTGATGCTCTATAGCTTATCACGGACACTACCACGTACTGTATACTGAACAGTATGTTGATAAATGATTCAGCTGGCAAATGTGCAATGCATTCGTTGTATCTGTTCACAGGGGTCCAAACCCATTAACACCACAAAAAGCTGTTAATTTTCAGCTTCTAATAACACCATTAAACTTGTAAGCTGCACCTCTGAAACTGCACCTGGGGTTCACATATCCTCCCACTCTGATATTAAAAATATTCTGTGCATCAGCTGTTATTATGCATGTAAAAATGACACAAAGAGAAGCTTTCTCCACAGGCTTATGCTGACACCAACGCCCTTAGTCATTTTAACACTACTGTATCATGAGGTTTTTTGTCCAGACAACTGTTATCACCGAGAAAAACAGAACTTCAATGGCTGAGACCACTTAAGTTGTGCACACTCCAGCAAGTTTTGTAGACGAAAGAATAACAGAATAACAGCATGAAAAGAAGCACCTTTTCACACTGTTATTCCCAATAATATCTTCAGTGGAGTTACAAAAAGTTGTCTTTGAACTGGTATTAAACTTTTGACAGCCTGTAGCTGTGTTCAAAACTGACTTTTGGTAGCCTGCTTCCACGGTCAGTCCCTGTTCCTGGAGGTTGTAACTTGTCAGTAAAACTCCCATCTTAAATGAAGCATAAAGAGGGATTCTTAGGGTTGGAAGCAAAGAAAAACCAAAATCCTCTGGGATCACTCTTTTTAACTTTCTGCTCCAGCTTGCTGGTTTTGGCGCAGAATTGGTATGCCTTCATTAGCCAATGTCAGTTTAGTGAAACTGAAGTAATTACAAATACCGAAAATATTCTAAATAGTTTCAATACAGTACTCAAAATACCAGGAATTAAAGCAAAAGCAAACAAGCAGTCTGCCCAAGCAAGTCCAACCAACTTAAATCTGCTTCTCCAGCAGAGTGACAAAACCTGTAGCTAATGGGAACACAGTACACATGACATAGCTCGTCTTTGCTGATGCTGCCCCTCTACACGGTGCACCCTGACACTACCATAAACAAAATCACGTATCTCACTTCATCTGATCAACTTCGCAGACACAATATTAAGTATATAAAATTAAGAGAAAATCTGCATTGTGTTCCTTCCCTTCAGTGAAGAGAAAGGCAACTTTGAAGAATAACTTGACTGGCCTGCTGTCTTTCCCTTAATTATTGACTATGAAATTAGCCTTAGGCAACTATTCTTTAGGTTAAGCTTAAGTTAGGAAAGATGAACCTGGGCCACAGAGTAGATAAAGCTACTCCAGTGTGGGCGCAAGTATGATTTGAAACCACTCCCACAGGAGTTAGCAAAGGTTGACAGGATATACTAAATACCATTCTTCAGGTGACTTCCAGCTCTTGGACTCACTCATTCATAAAATTTTCACTGTTGACCTGGCTGATTTTGAGAGCTTATTAAACTGGCAGATGACAGACAGCCAGGAAAGACTGCAAGTATATTGAAGGACAGAACTAGTAATCAGTGTTTACCAAACGAAAAAGAAAACGGGTTGTGGAAATCACAACACACTCAGGTAAAGGCAAGTGCAAATTATCACACTCAGGAAGGATGAACATGCTGAGGGAATAGCTAAAAGTTCTGCAGAAAATGATCTGGGGCTGCAGGGAATGACAAGCCAAACAGGCGTTAAGAATGTTGTATTGCCACAGAAATCTAAACAAGCCTGATGCAGACCCAGGGTAAGGCAGAGGGAAGGGGCACACCAAACAGGGACAGAAGTATGTTTCAACCAGGCTGCCAGATGTTTGGAAGTTCTATGGAAATATACAGTATTCACTCAGACAACAAATCTCAGTAGAAAAGAGGATGTACTTGGGTATATAACAGAGAAACAGCACATGCCAAAAACAATGTGCAAAAATGCAGTTGCTGAGGACATAACAAATGAAAAAAACATTTTTCTTGTGTATAGAAATTACCCTGCCTTTCATACCATGTAACTTCTTCAGGCAAGAGAAAAAGCTAGAAACTCTTGTACTTGTCTTGACCACGTACCTGTAAAAATAAGTATTTTCTGTGTTCTTAGGGTGTGTTCAAAGTACAAGCATGTTACGCTTTTGAGGATCCTTATTTTCCATTTCGTACAAGAACATGGGAAAAGCATCCTTTTCTGTTCAGACTGTTCAGTTCTGCCAGTGTTAGCTGGCTGTGCCCCAGTGGCACGCAGTGCCGTGTGGTTAGCCCAACAGAATGTCTGCTGGAGTACCTGTGCGATTTCATCCTCTTCTCATATGAACTAAGAAACTAACTCTGATTCTGTGATCTTCCATCTCTCCAGTTTCACGAGTGCCTCTTCGTGATAAATCCAGCCACCAGTAATGCTTCTTCCTTGCTAGACAGCACCCTGAAAATTATAATAATGTGTAAAAGATATTAACTGTAAATGTGAAAAGCATAATTGAAACTTAATTAGACCCCCCTCAATTTGAAGAAATTCTGATGTGTGGTATCTATTAAAGGCTGTATATGCCATGATTAAGAAGCCACAATACAGAGAGCTTATGTAGGTGAACTGTGACACCTCATAATGTCATATAATGCATTTCAGTGCAGCACCGTGGTGCTCAAAGAACTCCATGGCTTAGAGGGAAAATAACATCGTTCAAACAAAATGCTGTGAACAAACACTTTGGTGTTACTACACCATAACTAACTAAAAACCTCTTTCCTGTGCTACAAGCTCTTAACTTCTTCTCTGTGAGGGTGGTGAGACACTGGAACATGTTGCCCTGAGAAGCTGTGGCTGTCCCATCCCTGGCAGTGTTCAAGGCCAGGCTGGATGGGGCTTTGAACAACCTGGTCTAGTGGAAGGTGTCCCTGCCCATGGCAGGGGGTTGGAAGTAGATGATCTTGAAGGTCTCTTCCAACCCAAACCATACTGTGATTCTATAATTGTATGGACTTGCAGCAAGACAAGACAGCAGACAGAATAGGCAAGGTATAAAACACAAAGCATGTATTATTTTTGCAACATGCATATATAGGCTGAAAATATGTGACTTACACCATAATTGTAAAGCTTTGTGTATCATCCTGAGATGGGATTATTCTTCACAAACATAAAAGCAATTATGACCTGGCTAATATTACTGTCTTCTGCATTTATTAAAAATACCCATTTGTCCTGAAAGCAGAACACATACGGAATCAGTCACTGCCTGCAAAATCTATGCCTACTTTGTAATAATGTATTTCAGATTCCTTACAGGTGTTTATGTAACATTAATTAGAGATCAAAGATAACTCGTTTATTTACAAAGGAAAACATTGGTTATATTATTTAAGCTCAAACTGAGCACTAATTTGACCTTAAAGAACTCGTTTTAACTTGTCAGTTGGAAAGTACACAGAGCTGATAGGAACTGTAAAACACATTATCAATAATCTTTAATTACAGTTTGACCATATAGGTTTGAAATATACACTATGTATGTTCAGTGAAAGTAAGAATATGCTCCCCCCCTCCCCCGTTATATTGTTCATAAATCGAATTGTAGGTTGACTAGAGTAAAAATCCATCCTACCCGAGTACAGAAAACTCATCTGTTATTTGTAGGAAAGAACCAAAAGTAATTTTGAAAACATGAATGCGGGACGGAAATCCTGACTCCAGTGAAGCCAGTAGAGTTTTATCAGTAACTTAAATGCACTGTTGATTTAATATAAGCAGGGTGAATATGAGTAAACTGCAAAGAATGCAGAAAAAAACCCCAACATACCTTAATTACTGAAAAAAAGCTGAGTATGTTATTTTACTTTGAATTATGATGTGCTTATTACATTTTGAATTATTCCATGTGTGAATGCTTGTGACATTTTTACTTCAAGGAACATGAGAAAAACAACTGAAGAAAGCTTTTAAGAGGCAGCAGTTGATCCAGTGTCCTCTCTCACATGTCCGTATGTCCCTGTGGCTATTCGTAAGGCAACGTGGGATTGCAGTTCTGCAATAGAACGAGGTGCATTTGTGAACTTCATAGCTCAAATGGCCATCAGTCCACATCGATAAAACTTCCTGCTACTGTAACTAGTTCAAACAGATGAAAATCCTCCCTACAAACCACCTATTCTTTCCAAATAGGCTCCTCCAAAGCTGTGTCATTGCCTATAAATAACCATTATCATGTGAAATCTAAACCTTTCTGCCAGTAAGCAAGCATTTACAAGAACAATGTATTATGCAAAATTAAATCATATGAATCATTTTGCAAAATCTGATTTTTAAGTGGGTACAGGCACTTCATATATTACTCAAAGAACAGAAACGTTCCCTTACCTATTGTGCTATATTTAGGACTTTTTCTAATGATGGAGAAATAAGAGAGATGAAAGGATGGAAAAAAAGCAGCTGCAGGGAGTGACAACAGGAGACTTAGCCCTAAAAAACAGTTTTAAGCGTCCCAGCTAACGTCATGTACGTAGCTACGGACCACATCACCTCATGAATTTACCTATTGTTCCAGTCCAAACCCTGGAGTACTGTGGTTTCCCAGAAACCTCATTTTTTACCTCCACAAAGATTACATGGTGTTATTACCTCCTCAACTTGAAAAAATCCCACCCCTCCACGTTCTAGAACATGAACAGCTAGGATTCAAATGCAAATACAAACTCCTCCGTGTACTGCTTTTGATAGATAATGCATTTTAAGCAGAATTATCTTTCCTCGTTTGAATTTGAATAGCCGTGAGTTCAGGGCGAGGCCGTACGTGCAGGTGGGTGCCCGGCTAGAGAAGCTGGACCCCACCCCGGGGCAACCGCAGGCCCCCGGCAAGGGGGCACAGCCGCGGGGGGGGGGAAGGGCTGATGGAGAACGCGGGTACAGGGCCAGACCCTCCACGGCCGCGTTCCCTCATCGGGCCCCGGCCCCCTCAGGCCTCGCCCGCGCAGCACCAGGAGCGGCACGTGCTCAGCCCACCGAGGGGCAGGAGAGAAGGAGGGAAGAGAAGGGAAGAA
>NW_009918140.1:1351-4242 GCF_000696875.1 Nestor notabilis | reverse complement strand
CTGCAGCGGAAAGAGCCATGTGAAAAGCGCCCTTCCAGGCTGCAGAGGAAGACTGCGCATGGGGCTGGATGTGACCGCTCTGTTAGCCACAGGGGTCACCTCCAACATGTCACCCCACTGCCTTATGGAGTAGATGTGACCGATCCCATGCTCAACAGCTGAGGCCAAACTCGCCTCCAGTCTGTGAATATGGTTCTGCAAGCACTGGGGCAAATGGCTTAGGAAGGATGTGCCTTCACTCTGCATCCCATAAACAGTGACTTGAGCCACTCTGCTCTCCCTGTGCTGGGGTGCAGAACACCAGGTCCACAGCCCCTCAACTTGTACCATTCCTTAACTTTTAGAAGATGCTCTGGGGGCTTGTTACAGCCCTGGTTGCCTCTAGAATCTGGAAGCCAGGCTTTTAAGAAGCAGCAATGTTTGCAGGAGGTATATTGGTGTAAAACAATAAAGAAGGAGCATCCCCATCCACAGGAGGAGTCAATGCTTCTCCTTCTCCCTGCTCCAAAAGCCAGGGTGGTGCTGCTGATACCAAAAAGCTCGGTTTGCCCTTTGTACCCCGCTAGCAGCCTGCTAATTACCCACAGACTGAGGGCCTTAAATCCTCTTTGAGTCTCCCAGAGGAGCTCCATGCTCGCCCTCCTTTCTGTTCACCAAAGCCAAGGTTTTGTAAGGCTTCGGCAGATGCAAACATCCCAGTGCTCACAAATCGTGGAGGAAAAGCACCCCAGCGCGTGGAGTTCAAGCGACACAGTGGAGTTTTTGTTATTCCTCCTCTTTGCTAATTGATGGCAGATGTTTGTCTTCACCCTTTAATAATTTCCAGACCCGAACAACAGCCAAGAGCCTACTATTTCTATACAAATATTTGTGTTATTTCCTGTGACTCCCCCCTATGGGCCAAGCTCCTTTCTTAGGCTCTTTAAAAATACCCCGACCGAACGTGCCCAGCCTGACCAGGCGCCGCAGCTCCGGAGGCAGCAGCATCCCACCATGGGGGGAATCTGGGCTGCTGGAACCCCTGCAAGGGGGCACAAGCTCCACAAAAGCAGCTCCCATCCCTCCTCCTAATGCTATTCCTCTCTGTGAGCGCTTGCTTGCGTTTGGAGCCGTCTGTGACCAGCTGCAGGTTTCGTTCTGACCAACAGACCTGCTATGTCCTATCACTTGCGGTGTTATGTTGGATAATGGTGTGTCAGCAGCTTAATAAGGTTAGTAGCTGTAATTTCTGGGTTGGATGTGGATGGAGTGTTGGGTGAAACATAACTTTGTGCAGAAACCCCTGGGATGCTCAAATCAAGATTCAGATGCTGACCACCTTAACACCGTATGTCTTCAAGTGTGGACTTCGAGAGTCTGCCTTTGTGCATCTTCTGTTGAATCCAACCAGTTGAAGTTGGATTCAGAAGGACACAACCTTACAGGATGAGGAGGTTGGCTTTTCAATCAGTGATCAGCTCTGAGCCTGGTATTATTTCTCAAGAACTGTGTTCATGGTTTTTGTTCATCCCCTTGTGCCAATCGCTCAGTGCCTTTAGGTTCACACAAAACACCTTTGTTTGAAGAAAGCCGAGTTCTCTGACACCCCAACTAACTCCCAGGATCTGTAAAAGCTTCTCCCTCAGAGCTCGAGCAGAGCTGTGCAGTTGTTAGTTGTACTGTCACCTGGCCCTTTATGTGTGAGGAATTGTGAGTTGCCAGCACATTTAGAGCCCCTGCCTTACCTTGCTCGCAGTTCTCCCCATGGTAGCCTTGGGGACACTCCTTCAGGCACTCCCCGGTGACATGATCACAAGACACTGCTGGTGAGCAGCTACATTTCTTCTTGCAGCCATCCCCATAATAGCCAGGGTCACATTCTGTTAACAATCAGAATTACAAAGCAAGAACATCTGGCGTTACTCGGTTGACCCTGGCAGAGCAGGCAGCCCAGTTTGTGGTGACAGGCACTGACCAGCACCCTTCCAAGCTGATAGATGGATGGATGAGGTCCACCATCCACATCTACAGTCATTCCCACTCAGCTACGCAGCTTCTGTGTGCTAACTTACTTAACATGACTGAGTCTGATAGCAAGTTGTTTCCCTAAGCTAAACAACAAGAGTTGAGACAATCTTAGGAGGGTGGAAAGCGAACCGCCCCGAAAATTAGCCCTGGGAAAAGAAGATGTGGGAGAAGAAAGGGGGATGCTCTATGAATGCTTCTGGGCAACTCACTGGTCTCGCAGCGCTCGCCGCGGTAGCCGGGTTTGCAGTGGCAGGAGCCGTCCCTCCGGTCGCAGTCCTGCGTGTGCTCCTGCACGCAGCGACACTCCTCCGAGCAGCCGGCGCCGAACGCCCACTTCGGGCAAACTGGATGGAGGGGAAAGAGCAGGTGAGTGAGGGCAAATGGCACAGAGCAGGGACAGAGACCTCGCCACCCAGCACCTCGGAAGGCTTTAATCTCTATAATCTGAGAATCATGTGTGTATACATATATCTCATAAAGAAGGTGAGGAGAAGCATACCCAAGTGGCAGTACCGTCCGTATAAGCCAGGATCACACAGACAGGCTCCATAAATCCGATGGCAACGACCCCGGTTGGCACAGTTGCACTTTTTCCTGCATTGCTTCCCATAAAATCCTTTAGGGCACCCTAGTAATAGAGAGAGTTTCAGGGCAAGATGGGACAATTTCAGCCTGTTGTTTTATTTCTGGCAGATCACAGGAAAACTGCACCCAAACCAAAGGCGTTTAACATCAGCTATGAACCTAGACAAAGGATGCAGTGAGTGTCGAGAAGGATGCCTTATTTTCCAACCAGGAATGTGCTTGTGTCACTATGCAATACAATAATGGGAATAGCAATCAGATTCCCTGCATCAGCTCAGTAACAGTTTGCTTCAGCTGTG
>NW_009918140.1:0-1320 GCF_000696875.1 Nestor notabilis | reverse complement strand
GAGTGCATTTCACTTGCTGCTACTCTCCAGCCGTATGAGGTGCCTCCAGGGCACCCATGAGCTCTGTACCCAGCTTGAAGGGGTGACAGTGGCTGTGCTAGAAACGTGCCCTGCAGGGCTCTGAGCAGTCAGGATTTTCATACGTGAGAAAGTAATCCATAGGCTGCTCCTATTGATAAATAACTGTGATATTTGCACTATTAAGGGAATAAAATTATTATTCTTTCTCTGTTATGCTGAAGGTCTTAATATTAGAAGCACATGGCAGACAGGCTGTGTCAGCAGAAAGCTCTGGCCAGCATCTGGCCAGGCAGCACATGCCTTCTCTGTGCGACAAGAGTAGCAGGCACTTGGAGCAGAGGAAATGCCACCCTGGGACAACAGATCAGTTCTCCAGTGTTTATGTTAATCTTACCTTCCTGTTTTGACTCTGTACCCCTCCATCACCTCCTTCCTACAAAAGGAAAGGTCAGGGTATCTCTTGCATTCATTTACATTCTGTTTTGGTCTCCTCCTTCAGTAATAGTTCCCATATGCTCCTGGCCAATTGTCTGAAATCATTTTGTCTCAGTCTCTTACTGTCTCACTCTGTTTTTAGCTTATGCCCCCCAGATTTTAACTCTTTGGGAGTGAGAAAAAAATGCCAACAGCAACTCACACATCCTTGGGGTACTTTGGGTAACTGCTGGTGTTACAACATTCAATGCTTTGGGTTTTCTTCAGCCAAACATCTATTTTTTGACATTCCTTACTGTGTCTGACACTGAACATGCAGGGAAATATAGGCGGCTGCCCAGGGTCATTGCTTAGCAGCAAAGAGGGACTGCAAAGGTCTTCCAGTGCAGAGACAAGGCATGCTACCTGGAGCACTGCTCTTGTGGGTGAAGAATCCCCTTTACCACCTTTTCCTTGTTAAAAACTACATTTTTCCTTGCAAGATTCAGTGACCCACTGAGTCGGATGGAGCAGGGATGTATTAGAGCCACTCGCACTGGGATAGTTAAACAGAAGAGTTGGAATATGCCTTCAGTGAACATCTACAAAGGGACCAGTGTAAGATGTTCTGTGGAAAACATGTTAATGATTCAGAGAAGCTCAGCTGGAACGTCAAAGAGTGGTGTCAGAGATGGCTGTAGGAGCCATTTGTCAAATGGCAGCAAATGTTCTACTAACTCTTTTGAGAGAAACAGAAAAGGACCACCTCTGCGGGCCGGGGATCATCACCTGCAGCGGGCAGCTCAGGGGTATGGTTATTATATGCTTTATGGAGAAAAGAAAAGTGGTGCTTGATTTCAGAGCCCCGCAGAGCCCCGTCCTGCC
>NW_009918139.1:318-2039 GCF_000696875.1 Nestor notabilis | reverse complement strand
CCCCAGCACGGCGGGTGCGTGTCGGGAACGGCCCCGGCAAGCCCGGGTTGGCGGCAGAGGCAGGACCTGGGAGCCGAGCACAGAAACCCCCGCTTGACACCCCACAGCATCCCGGGGGTGGTGGTGAGGATGAGGGGGTGCGCAGCGGGAGGAAGGGTCCCCCCGCTGGGAAAGGCACCCCTTTTTGCACCATGCCACCCCTGTGCCTCCTACCCGAGCCAGGGAATCATGGTGGGTTGCCCCATCTCCAAACGCTGGCAGCAAACGGCTTTCCAAGCTGTGCCAGTGCTGCTGGGAAAGCACTGGGAGAATGAACCAGTCCTGGAAGCTGCATGTCCCTTCCTGTCCAACAGGGCGCTGGATTTGGAAGCACACTGCTGGACACACGTCAGGGCTCATGGGGCTGATGGGCACATGCTGGTCCCCATCCCAGTGCCTGGGTTGCCCCTGGATAGGACTGAGCAGAGGCATTCACCTGCACTGATCCTGGGAGATGTTTATCCAGGCATTTGGAGCAGGATGTATGGGGCAGAGCACAGCCATCACTCTGGGGGCTCAGAGCTGGACCCCACCATGTCTCCACACCAGGTTTAGGGAGGAGGGAATGGAGAAGCAACTCCAGGATGTCCATGTGCAGCCCAGCACATGCTGCACTATAACCAGTGGGACAGATGCTCTGAGACAGGGAGCTGCCTGTGTCCAGCAGCACATGGATCAGGATCAGAGGCAGCTCCTCTGTCTGTGCAGGACCCTCCTCCCCTGCAAGGAGGAGTGTTTCCCTTCCTTTTGACCCAGGATTAGTGGCTGCTCATTCAGAGAAGCCAGAAGGGCTCATACACCCTGTGTCAGCCCAAGAAAACCAAACTAGAAGTGCTTCAAGCTGACCAGAGCATCCTGGGCTGCTGCCCAAAGCAATCCCCACTGCCATGGCTGTGCTGGCCCCCATGCAGCTGGCTGGGCTCACCGTGCACCCACATACCCCATGTAGTCAATGATTAGCCATTGGGGAGGACTCCGAGCCCTTTTAGAGCCTGCTGAGGCAAGTGGTGGGGCTGGCCAGGTCCCTGAGAGGCCACCACGCTGTGAGTTGGGTGTCCTGCCCAGGGAGACAGGACACCAATGGGACGGGAAGTTCCGTGAGGCTCCCAATCCACTGTCTCCCTATTGCTGTTTGCACCCAATTCAGCTGGAAAACCCCCTTCAGGCTCATCCACACCCATCCTGGCACAGAAACAAGACGATGCCTCAAAGATGGGCTGCTCGAGGTGGGGGAGCGAGGGCTGAGCGCCAGCCAGACCCTGGGACCGATGATGCAAGGGAGCAAGAGTAAAGCCGATGGGAGAGCCCGAGCCAGCCCTGCCATGGGGCCACCTCCGTGCCATGCTCCCCAGCTCCTTCCCAAGCAGACATCCTTACACAACCCGCCTGCCCGCGGCCCTGTTACGAAATCCTGGGAGTTTTCACCCCTCACGGCACAGCCGCCCACCGGGGTCACTGATACAGGCTCTGACTCTTGCAATAGCATCCATGGGATGCCGGGATGAGGGTCCGGGCTCGGCAGCAGCGCCAGGGGCCGTGTGCTCTGTGCACAGCCTTGGCTGGGTCCCATATGGGGAGCGGTGCTGGCACAGCTTGGCGGAAGCGCAGCCGGACGTGTTGCACCAGGCCTGGGATGCTGCAGGCGCTGCATACCTGCTGCACACGAAGGGTTTCCCTGCTTC
>NW_009918139.1:0-242 GCF_000696875.1 Nestor notabilis | reverse complement strand
CTGCCACAGCCCCGGGGTGTCCCACAGGCACAAGGGATGGGTGAAGATGTCCAGCCCCTCCCTGATCATCCCGGCAGAGCCGTTTCCAAGCAGTTTGGGCATCTCCAGACAGGTCTGTGACTCACCAGGACACCTCAGCACTGCCCGAGTGATGTTGCAGCCTCAAGGTTCAAGCAGGTCTCATCCTCTCCATCCTAGGCATGGTGAAGCCAAGAATGGGATTTAGGATAGATGGGATGATT
>NW_009918138.1:3804-14098 GCF_000696875.1 Nestor notabilis | reverse complement strand
GGGGATTGGAACTGGATGAGCTTAAAGGTCCCTTCACAGCCAAACCACGCTGGGGTTGTATGATTTGATGAATTCATTTTTAGGTCTGGGGGGACACACGGTCAAAGCACACCAAGTAGGCCATGTGTTTATTAATAGACAGATGTGGCTGTGTAATAAAGCTTAAACCATCACACAAGTTTAAATAATGAAGGATCTCCAGTGCCACAGTGTGGAGCCAAGAATATGATGCTTGGTACCCATCAGGCAGCATGGAGGGAGGTGAAGGCTACCCGGCAGCAGCAATAGCTGTGGTGGGCAGAGGGGGAAGAAAGGCTCATTTCCATCCAGCATCCACATGGAGAACACCAACACAGGCAAAAACAACAACTGTTCTCAGGTGACTGAGCAGCTCATGTCAAACCAGGTTCATGCAGTGGTAATCCTGATGGGTACCAACAAGCCAAGGGCTTCTGCGCAGCTTCAGTGAGGTTCTGAGCTCTGTAACCACGTCCTGTTTGTGTAAGTGCACTATCAAAGTGTGATGGGTAACTGCCAACAACAGCCAGCTCAGAGAAAAGGGCAGCTTCCCTTCAGGTGCCAATCACAGAAACCACTGAAGGAGGCAGGGAGCAGGAGGAAGGAGGCTGGGAACAGCATGCTGCTTGAAACAAGGAGTGCGTGCAGTCAGACAGGGTCGTTCAGCCTAACAACCACACTGCCTGCATGAACACACCTGTGGGGCATCTTGTAATAGAGAGATGTTTTCAACTCTACATCAAATGAGGGTCTTTTCTGTTGCTCCTGCTTCTCTTCCCATCACCAGCTTTGGATCATGAGATGGATCACGGGACTGGATGCTTGCCCTCTGTCCTGGGCTTGTGGTGGGCTTCCAGCTGCTTCCAAGTTGGGCAGTCCTGCTACCAGCGCGAGTAAGGAAAATGCCAGGAGCATTTTTCATCAGCATTGGAAGATAGGGCTTCCCAAGAACACATCAGGTTTAGTTCCTTTATGGGAAAGCCTTGTTTCCTATGGATTTGCCTCGTGTGTAACTAACATTTTTAGTGGATTGTGCTGTTTCTCTGTTATTGCCTGTCTTCTCACCTGGTACTGCAGCAGAGTTGTTTTCCACTGTTCTTGTCAATCCTGCATCTCTTGTGCATCTCTTGGCAGAGAGGGATGAAAGGCTGAAACAGGAGGCTTGAGAGGCTGGTGGCTTTAGGATAGGGTGTGTTTTGAGTTAATTTCTCTGTCCTCCTTCACACTTGGTATGCAGAGAATAAATCACTGATTCATAGGATCGAGGATTTGTGTTGGTGTGTGCTTCAACTCCTTGGATTCATTTTGTGCTTCCTTGCTTTTTTCCCCTCCTTTTTGTCAGCTTTTGAGTCGCTGGACACCCCTTGGTTGCAGAAGAGCAGGCAACAACCACAAGGAAGCCTGCTGTCCTTCCCTGCTGCACCAGTATCCACCAGTATGGGGAGCTGGAAATGCTCAAATAACACTAATCCCAAGTACTCCTGGCTTTACGGCTCCCCCAGTCCTGAGGCAGAGACAAAACTGCTTTTCTTCCAAGGTTTTCATAGAATCCCAGAATCCCAGACTGGTTTTGGGTGGAAGGGCACAATTAGACTGGTTTGGGTTGGAAGGGACCAGTTCCACCCCCCTGCCACGGGCAGGGACACCTTCCCTGTGTCAGCGCCTCAGCACCCTCACAGGGAAGAGCTTCTGCCTAAGAGCTCATCTTAATCTCCCTTCTGGCAGGTTAAAGCCATTTCCCTTGCCCTATTCCTCTCATTTCCTACTTTCTCTTGTTAGGACACCCTTGTCCTACCTGCTGCTTTCATCCCTGCTTCTCTTCCACCTCACCTCAGACTTTTCCACATGTTCTGCAGATTTCAGTCTCTTCCCACCCCTTCCCAAACAGTGCAATTGACCCATATGCACTCTTCTGTACCCCACATGAGCTTATATCCTGGTCCTCTTCTCCAACAGGATTAGTTCTGCTCCCCAGCAGCAGAGAAGATGCTCTGGGCCACATCTGCTGTGAGAATTCCTGGCTGGTCCCCATCCATAGCAGCTCCTGCTGTGGACAAAGCACTCCTTGCTTAGGCAGGGGCTGCCTCTCCATGCTGGTGGCTGCTGGCCCCTCACACAGCACCTAAAATGCCATTTCAGGAGGCATTTCCCCTGCAGCTCTGCTTTCACCCTCTCAAGCTGAAGAGCCAGGGCATTGTGGGGTGTTTTGTCCTCAGCTGTGCCTGTAGCTCCTGTTCCAGAGAGCAGCCCTGAGTGATCTGCTCTCTGTGCCTGCCATCATCATCCTGTGCCAGCATCACCCACTACAAACCAGCAAAACACTGCTGGAGGAGTTAGCTGAGTCCTGCCTTATCCTCAGATGGCTCCATCTGTCTTTCCTTCACCATCTTCCTCTGAGCAGCTCTGCTCCACAGGGGCATCTTGCAGTGCTCTATGAGGAAAGAAGACTTAGACATGCTTAGGCAAAGCTCAAGAACTCAAAGGAGTGCAAACTGCCTGGCCTCGCTGGCTACATCTCGTGTTCCTAGGCTTTGGCAACCAGTGAGGCCTTTGTTAGAAGGTGAATAAAGCTAAGGGAGGTAAAACACAGCTGGAAAAGGAAAAATTCCACACTTTAACTGGTGTTGGGCACACACGTCAAAGCTTCAAAGAGAAACACTCTCAGAACAACAGACCTGGAGTGGAGAAAGTGAAGGGTTAGGGAGAACAAAGCTCTGCCTCTTGGGGAACAGCAGAGGACCTGCACCCCTTTCCTGCCTCCAGAGCTGCTAAACCTTTGTGTCTTTCAAACACAGAGAAGCCACTTTTCCCCTTGCTGGTTGGTGTTCCCTCCAGGAGCAGCAGGCTTCAGAGCAGAGCTGCTCCAGCCCTCGCAGCAGCTCCATGGCCTCCTCTGGACTTGCCCAAACAGCTCCACGTCCCTCTTGTGCTGTTACCCTAAAGGAGATCTGCCAGCAGAACCAGGCACCAGAGAGGCTGGAGGGCCTTATTGACCAGCAAGAGCCCAGCAGCAGTTGTCCATGTGTTGCAGAGTCCATGGGCACTGCCTCCTGAGTCAGTATCTCCCGGAGCTGTGTTGGGTGAAGGGGACTTCACTGTGTATGTGCTGTGAGTCCCTTCTCTGTTAGAAGGAATTTGCTTCTGTTTCAGCCCTGGAAACCTTCTGCACTCAGTAAATTAAACCTCAATAAATTCTTGTCTCCTTCCTCACTGCAGGTTGGCTCAGCCCCACTGTGACCTGATGGGTAAATCAGGGCTTCCCAAAAGTCACATATGAAACCTGCCACACGCACCAGTGCTGCCCAGTGCCTGGGCTTCCTGCGTGCTGCATGTGGGAGGGCTTTGCTCCTCTCTGCAGTCATGATTGCTCCTTTCATTTTCATTTTCCTTGATGCTGGGAAGTGCAGCTCCACCCGGGGCACCCGGAGCCTGTTAAAGTGCTCCAGGTCTTTGTGTGCAGCAGCAGCCGCCCAGGCTGGAGCACTGAGCCCATCAACCACGGTGCAGAAGCCCTGGCAGCAGCTGGTAGCGGCTGCGGTGAGTACAACCGGGAGCACTCACTGCTCCTCCAGGCCCTGTGGCTGCAAAGCAGGAAGGGCTGGCGTGAGGCTGGGATCTGGGAGTGGGGTGACCACCCAGGTCCTGCTTGCCAAGCCCATTTGGGCACAGTGGGGAGCCCTGGGCAGCGCACAAGGGAACCTCCCCAGAAGCAACTGCATTTCAGCAGTGTGCAGAGGGCTCTGTTGCAAGCTTCGGGGTGCTCAGCGAGCACTGGATGTGCATGTGTTCCCCTTCTCCACTCCCCACGTGGGTGCTTCTGACCCCTGCTCTCTGCCGCAGATGTCTCAGGGACCGTGGCGGCCGCACCGCCCCAGCACCCTGCTCATCCCCAGGGCACGGGGAGGCCGAGCACAGCGCGCCGTGTACCTGCTCCTGGCTGTGTGTGCCGCAGCGCTGTACCTCGCCGGGGAGCCCCTCATGGACACCGCCCGCAGCCTCACCTTCCACTTTCTGGCCCTGCAGATTGGGGTGCTGCTCAAGGGCACCTGCTACCTGGCGGAGGAGATCTTCCACCTCCAGTCCAGGTGAGACAGCCTGGCCGTGCTGTATCCCAGGCTTCTGGGCCACCCTGGGGACAAGGACATAGCAGCCTCTGGGTGTTGAGGGGGGATCTGCTCCTCTACTCCCGCTTGTTCCCTCTGCGGCAACACTCTGCTGTGCCCCAGCAGCACACACTGCTCTCCATCAGCTTCCCATCTCTCCCATCTCTTCCACCCTTTCCTTCTCTCCCCCTCTCCTGCCTTCCCAGCTCCTCTGGATGTCTATGGACCTCTCCTCTCTTTTTCTCTCTTCTCCTCCCCTTTCCTGGTAGACTCTCAATCCACCCTTTCCCTGCATAACAGACCTCAGCCCCCAGCCTCTTCCCACCACCCCGTACTGGCGGGCATGGAGTTGGAGATAGTCTGCCCTTGCTGTCCTGTGTGACACTGCCTCTGCTCCCCTCTGACACCCGTGGGTGCTGCAAGTGACCTAATCCCAGGAGGCAGCCGGGGTGCACTGAGCAGGGTCCCACAGGGCTCTAGAAGTTATCAGCACTGGCCAGGAGGTGGGAGCATGCCCTGGCCAGTGTTCCATGTGCTGCAGATGGCTCCTGTCTCCTGTCCCCTGCAGGCACCGCGGCAGCTTCTGGAGGGCACTGAGTGCCTGCTTCCCACTGCGCTGGCATGGGCCTGCACTGCTCCTTGCGCTGCTCCTCTGCGCCTCGGCCTACGTGGCTCTTCTCGATGAAGACAGGCAGAAGCTTGGCCTCCACCTTGGCCTGGCCGCCCTGTGCCAGCTCCTAAGCCTCACCCTGGGGCTCCACGTAAGGCACCAACACCTCTGACCTGGCTGCCTACCGGGGGAGCACTTCAGCCCTAAGCAGTGGGGGGGGGCACGAGGCCTGGGTCCACATGGCCCCTGCACATGCAGCCCATCCGCATCCTGCCCCGCAGCAGGACCAACACTCTCATCAGTGGTCTCAACCCCATGCTGCCGTGCTGTAGGCAGGAGCTGCCAGCCTGCCTTTGGATGAGCACAGTCCCGCCAGGGTGCTGGCAGCAGCCCTCACGCAGCCAGAGCCCCACTGACACAAAAACCCAGGTATTTTCAAATGTGTCAGTCAAGCTGGAGCTTTAGGAAAGGGTGGCTGAGTGGTGTCCCAGGGGTTCACTACAGGGGTGGGGTGCCGGCAGAGCCAAGCTCCAGGTGCCTCTGCACTCCAGGGCTCTGCTTTCCCCCAGCTGAGCTGGATGCGGAGAGGGATCATGCAGGCTATAGGAACAGGGACTGAACACCCATTTCCACCTAAATCATAGACTCGTGGAATTCCAGACTGGTTTGGGTTGGAAGCGACCTTAAAGCTCCTCCAGTTCCAACCCCTGCCACGGGCAGGGACACCTTCCACTAGAGCAGGTTGCTCCAAGCCCTTGTGTCCAACCTGGCCTTGAACACTGCCAGGGATGGGGCAGCCACAGCTTCTCTGGGCACCCTGTGCCAGCACTTCAGCTCCCTAATGAACACACAGAGCTGGCTCGTGGTGTTCTCACCACCCTGTGAACACACAGGAGTCACTGGTGGCCCTGGAAACCCAACCATCAGGCAGTGGAATGTCCCCTCCCACACGCTGGAAGCACTGGGCAGAGCCATAAGTTGCACTGGGACACACAATCCCTATGGAGCGTGCAGCCAAGAGTGTGCCCTGCTCACCCCAGCACCAGCTTCCTCATCTGCAGGGGCTGTGGTGGTGGAAGGGGCAGCAGGGAGCTCACCTCCAGATCATTTTGCCCCCAGTCCCTGCAGAGAACCGAGCGCTGCAGAAGAGCCCAGATGCTGCTTTCACCACCCCTGCTCTGTCTTTGTTCCCTCTGCAGGAGCCCTCAGCAGTGGAAGTGTCCGAGATGTCCGAGAGGTCCAAGCAGAACGTTGCCCATGGACTTGCCTGGTCTTATTATGTTGGGTACCTAAAAATAGTCCTGCCACGTACGTAGCTGTTTCCCTGCATTATCTGCCTAGAGACAGAAATAGCTCTTAATAACAATCCTCCCACTTTTACAGTGTTAGCAGGGAAATGGGGAGCAAGGTAGAAAGCAGCTGGACTCACACCAGGCCCCTCTGCCCCATGCTCTCGTCCACCAGGGCTGCCAAAGTCAATGGAGGAATTCAGTAGAGCCAACCCCAGTGTGCTGTCATGCAAGGAGACCTGGAAGCTCCACATCTTGGTCCCTCTGAGCTGTGATGTCTGTGATGACCTGGAGAAAGCTGACAGCAATATCCAGTACCTGACAGACCTCACTGAAACCACTCTGACCCGTGCTGGCACCAAAAACAGGGTCTACAAACACAGCCTCTATGCCATCAGGGATGAAGATAACAAGGTAGAGTGCAGCGTCGGGCCAGTGGTCAGCATGCATCAGCCCAAAGGTCCTCCCAACCTCAGACCCTGGTCCAGAAGTGGCCATAAGGGCAGGACAGTGTCCCCTCTCCCCTTAGATACACCCAGCTTTCAGCAGGCTTCCATGAGATGGAGAGGTCCTGGTCAATGAAGGCCATCTGCACACCTTTCTGCTGGCTGCCTCCTCCCAGGCTCAGCCCTTGCAGGGATGTTGGGCTCATTTAACCCCTCCTGGAGCTGATATGAGTCCAGAAAGCAGCAGAGACCTGAGCAGAAAGCAGCAGCTGTGGGGTACAGAGCATCACTTCCCATGGGACAAGTGAATATTTTTGTTGTGAAGAGGTGCTTGAAAATGTCTCTGTGAGTCATTACATCATTTGACTCCCTCCCAATGCACCAGTCACCTCTTTTCCAGGCTGATGAGCCCTAAATCCCTCCATCTCACACTGTGCTCATCTCCTTCCACACCTCCAGGCAGTTGGGCCTCTGTGGAGGAGGGAACACGCTGCTTCTGCTGACACAGCCATGGATGGTGGTGTTGGCAGAGCGATGCTTCCCACTTGGGTCCCCATAGCTGGCCTTTCCTTGTGCCTGAGCACTGAGCTGCCGCCTGGAGGGGCTCCAGAGCCTCTTTCCTGGCCCCGCTTCTGGGAAAGTGCGGTCAGCATCGGGCACGCACTGAGGTTCCATCCGCCAGCCTCCTGGTGAGTCACTCGGCTCCAGGAGAGCTCCAGCAGCTCTGCAGCCTGGACCTGTCCTGACTCACTGTGTGCTGTCAGTAAAACCCATCCCTTGGCACCAGCACTGGGTCACTGGGGCATCTGCCTCCCAAAGCTGGAAGCTCTTACTGCTATTTACCCAGGGGTCCCATCCCTCTTCCTTCTAATGCTTTATTAAACTTGCCAGTTTACCCAGTATAAGACTTAATGACAACCCAGCTCCTCCTTGGAATTCTTACAGCTTTAACAAATCTCATTTGTTTGATCAGCCTCCTTCTAGCTTTGCATTCATCTTGCCAGTGTTTATCCTCCTCTCCATTCTCCTGTGCCCCATTAGGATGCTCAGACTTCCACTTGTCCAGCAGAGAAGCCACAGAGGAGGTGTGATCATCCAGCTCCAACCCCTGCCATGGGCAGGGACACCTTCCACTAGAGCAGGTTGCTCCAAGCCCCTGTGTCCAACCTGGCCTTGAACACTGACGGGGCGGGCCCAGCCACAGCTTCTCTGGGCACCCTGTGCCAGCACCTCAGCACCCTCACAGGGAAGAGCTTCTGCCTAAGAGCTCATCCCAATCTCCCTGCAGTCACCACACAGCCGCAGGGCAGGGCAGGGCACGGCATGGAGCTGCTGAGGGGTCTGAAGGCTCTGCCCAGCACCCAGGTCCCCTGGCAGCCCTTTGCTGGGTGCTCAGTTCTCCTGCCCTCATGTCTTTTTCTTCCTTCCCTGCAGCTCTGGCACTGTGCAGTGGAATATGCCACCCCGCTGCAGTCCCTCTACGCCATGTCCCAGGATGAGTGTGCTGCCTTCAGCCGGGAGGACCGCCTAGAGCAGGCCAAGCTTTTCTACAGGACCTTGGAGGAGATCCTGAAAGGCTCCAAGGAGTGCGCGGGTACCTACCGACTCATTGCATATGAGGGTGAGTGAGGAGGCAGGAGGGTGCCCACATGGTGGCCGTGCTCTCCCAGCCCTTGAGAGACCTCAGAGCAGGGCAAACAAGGGGAAGCAGGCCTTGGAGCTGCTGCCAGGGATGGAGTAGCTCTGCTGTGGAGCCAGGCTGAGAGAGCTGGGCTGGGTCAGCCTAGAGAAGAGAAGGCTCCTGAAGGGGAGACCTTAGAGCAGCTCCAGTGCCTAAAGAGGCTCCAGGAAACCTGGAGAGGGGCTTTGGACAAGGGATGTAGGTAGACACAGGCCAAGGGGAATGGCTTTAACCTGCCAGAGGGGAGATTGAGATGAGCTCTGAGGCAGAAGTTCTTCCCTGTGAGGGTGCTGAGGCGCTGGCACAGGGTGCCCAGAGAAGCTGTGGCTGCCCCAGCCCTGGCAGTGTTGAAGGCCAGGTTGGACACAGGGGCTTGGAGCAACCTGCTCTAGTGGAAGGTGTCCCTGCCCATGGCAGGGGTTGGGACTGGATGAGCTTTAAAGTCCCTTCCAACACAAACCAGTCTGGGATTCTATGATTCCAGGAGTCCAGGAGCAAGGTTTTCCCTTCTTCCCATCTTCCTTTCATTTCCCTTCTCCACAGCTCCAGAGCAGCAGGGCTTGACAACAGCTTTGTGCTTCTTGCTGAAGTGAACCTCATTGTTTTCCAAAGGAAATTCAGCTCCCTCCCTGATGGAGAGAAGCATTTATATCCAGCAAGGCAGTTCCCATCACAACATGGTGCCTGTATTTCACTCTCCTTCCTGCACTTTGTCTTTTAACTTCTTTCTCATGACAAGCTGAAAGGGGGAAGCAAGAACTGTATTTTGACTTCTCAGGGAATCCTGTGCATGTAGAAACTCTGCTCCCTGCCCTATCTTGGACTGACCAGTGCAGGTGGGTTTTGTCTGTTTCTGTTCCAGAGTCAGGAGAAGCAGAGCCCCACTTCTTGTCCAGGGAGATACTGTGGCACCTCCAGCAGCAGCACTGTGAGGAGTACCCAGTGCAGGAGGAGAACCACACACACACCCCATCCACCACCCTCAACTCAGCAGACCTCAGCCTCCACATCAGCAGCTCCGACCTGCCACAGCCTCTGCGAAGTGATGGCTTCTAAAGCACCTAAAGCACTGCCCAACCCCACACCGGCCCCTCGGGCCTGCCCCAAGCCTCTTCCTCCTGCAGCAAGTGCTGCCCATGGCAGTGAGCCCCAGCCTCCTGCAGGAGCTGCCCTCCAAAGCCTCCCATGCATCATGGTCACTGGAAACTGCTGACAAACCACAACCCTGTGACACGCTTCCTCTCTTCTTTGTGATGTCCATCTCATGAAGTAATCTGTGGCTGTTTGGATTTGGTTTCAATCTGCTTTGATTTGTGTCATATAAAGCATTTTCCTCTGAGGCAAGTTGCACTATCCTGAATCTCTGGCATGATGTGCAGTCTGCCCTTGGTGATCCTGTGGTGCTAGACAGGGCTTTGGAAATCCCAGCCACGAGTGTGGATGTGTGTGCTGGGTCCAACATGTCCTTCCAGCCTGGCTTCACTAATCTGATGGCTTCTGCAGGCAGAAGGAGTATGTGTAAGACTTCCAGGGCACCCTCCAGCCTGATGGACCTGCCATGCACTTACACACAAACAGCCTCAATTCCACACATTCAGAATGTGGAGGACTGACACTGACTGACAACTGGTGGTCCCAAAGTGTAAGAAACCTCCCTGCGTTTGCTCCCTCCAGTAATTCACTTGCCCACATTGCTCCCAAGCACCTCAGAGAAGCGTTTCTCCAGCCCCAAAGGACATGCCAGACCCCTGGAGCTCTGGGAAAAGGGCAGGGTGCAGTCCTGGAGCAACTTTCATGGGGCCTTCCTAAGTACTTGGGCCTCATCTGGTCAGGTAGAAGCAGGGCAGGGGATGGATCCTGCTCCAGAGGGACTGCCTGGGCCACAGGAAGTGGCCAAGAAGCACACTCCCCATAGTTGGCTGCTGCCAGAAGCCTTCCCAGCTGGGAAGATAGCAAAATCCCAAAGGGTCTGACAAGAAAGCTGGAGAGGGGCTTTGGACAAGGGATGTAGGTAGACACAGGCCAAGGGGAATGGCTTCAACCTGCCAGAGGGGAGACTGAGATGAGCTCTTGGGCAGAAGCTCTTCCCCATGAGGGTGCTGAGGCCCTGGCACAGGGTGCCCAGAGAAGCTGTGGCTGCCACATAC
>NW_009918138.1:0-3790 GCF_000696875.1 Nestor notabilis | reverse complement strand
TGTGGGTGTGAGCTGCTCGAGTGGAGGGTGCCCCTGCCTGTGGCAGGGGTTGGAGCTGGATGAGCTTTAAGATCCCTTCCAACACAAACCAGCCTGGAACTCTATAAAGGGATCCCCTGAGAACATGGTCATACTTGCACACACCCATCTTGCACTGGGCGGGCACTGAGTTTACGGGGCTCATCTCAGAAGTGTGGCCACAGCACCAGCGGTTCCCCTTTGAGTGGAAGGAGGAAACCCTGGGTGTTCTCTTTCGATGAGAGCCTGGATGACTGTGGTTTCTCCTAGGAAAAGGGCAGCCTGGAAAACCCTGCAGTCGGCTACCACAGGCCACCAGCCTCATGAAGCCTGCAGAGCCACCCGAGCAGACCCACCGAGGCACAGAGAGCCTCTAACCCAACTCCTTAACCACCTTGGGAAGCCTCTGGGATTGAAAAGGCCCCTGTGACCTGCTCAGGCTCCTGGGCAATAGGCAGCCTGGATGCCCTTGTCCTCACACTGTGCTGATGCCTGCAAGCCCTGTGAACCCTTAGAGCAGCGTCTGCTGGCCCTCACAAGCGAGTACCACACTCCTGGCCTGGAAGTGTGCTCTGTGCTGAGACCTCCTGCTCCCAGGGTGACCCGAGTAAAGACAGCTTATTCCTGTCTCATTTAAAGCCACTGGTGAGACAACTGCAGTTCCTTCTGCCTCTCCTAAGCTTTCCTTCCCAGGATAAAAGTGCTCTTACTGCAGCTGCCTCTCAGCACAGCACCCCAGGTGAGTATCTGGGCTCCATCTTCCATGCATATGGCAGAACATGGTGGGAGATGCCTCTTCCCAGCTCCAAGCTTTCAGAGGAGATTTGGCTGCACATTGGTCCTGCTGGGAGTGGGAACTGGAACTCATTTCAGGACTCAGTAAAACCTTAATCTGCAGCATAATCCCTGGGCACTGCATCTGTGCAAGAGGCAAAACAGGCAGATGAAAGGGTTGTTAAGGGAGGGTTTGTGACAGCAGAGAGCAAGAGCCAGCTCCTCTCAGCCTGGTAGCTTGCAGAGGCGCTGGGGATCTTTGCTGAGGCCTCCAGGATGCGCTGAGTGCCTGGTACTGCATTGGCCAGAGAGGGAGAGGGGAAAACTGCTGCTGCAGGGGAGGCACCTCCTGCTCCTGGTAGGAAACACACACCCCGGGGTACAGGGAGCAGAGTGATGCCCCTGAGGGGTCAGGGCATGGTCCCGATCCCCACCTTCTCTTTTGGAGCAGCGTTCCAAGGGCACAGAGCTAGTGCTGTGGGCACCTGGTGAGACTCAAGGTGAATGTGTGGCACCAGGGCTGAGCTCAGCAACATGGGAACAGCCAGAAGCAGCAGCATGGTCTTGTTTAGCATTTTGCCCCCGCACTGCTCCAGAGCCTGAAGCTCTTCCCTGCCCTCAGGATGAAGGAGAGGCATGAGGGAGCAGCAGACCCACAAGCAAGCCATAGGCAGGGAGCAGCAATGCTACCACAGCTCAGTGAGAGGAGATGAGCGGGCCATCAGTGACAGGTCCTAGGTCAAGCAGGGAGGTAGGTTCTCAGTGGATGTCCGTGGCACAGAGCAAGAGTGGATGAGCAAGGCACAGAGCAAGGCACAGAGCCAGGCACAGCCAGTCCGCACCCTCCCTGCAGCCAGGGATGCCAAGGACAAGGCTTCTCACAGCTCTTCCTCACATCTTTGCTGTTCTTCCATCAGGTTTTGTTAGTGTCATTGGAATGTAAATAAGCCCAGCTCCTGTCCATTTGCAACCAAAGGACCAGCCTTAGGCATCCTTTTGGAGGTACACTTTGCTCTTACCTCCTTGTGGCCACCAGAAATCACTATTAACAGGCTGTAACGATCCATCCTGCTCCATACAGCAAAGATGCTTATTTTCTAACCTCAGGGTGGCTGATACTTGGGTTGTCTCCAAGCCCCGCTGCAGAGCAGCCACTTGGGCTTTTACCATGAACTTAGACAAATGGATCAGTTCTTCTGCAGGAGATGCATCTGCCTGTTACAAGAGTGTCTTTACTCCTGCTCTTGTACGTCTTCTCTTTTTCCTGGGAGAAGAAGCCAGCAGTGCAGCCTGACCTGCCATTGCACAAAGGCAGCAACTGTCTGGGTCAGGCAGATGGGGAAGATGGAGAAAGAATGCTCCTGAATTCGTGCCTTTTGAATGGTGAATTTAGGAATTCTTTGTATGGAGTTTGCAATTCTCCTTACTGCCTAAAATCCCTCTGAACTCTCTCTGGAGGGATGTGTGTATTAAATATCACTGTACTGGAAGACCCAGGGAATTTTTAGACTGACTCCTGACTGGTATTTAAAGAAAGGGATGGAGCTCAAAGCTGCTGTGCCCTTGCTACGTTGAGGATGGGAAGTGGTTTTGGCTCAGGAGCCGTTTCCATCCCACATGGCCATGGTGGGAGACAGGAGCACTGGGCGCTCATCACCAGCCTGGAGTCAGGACATGAGCATCCTTGGGGAGGGTGAACGTATTGCCCAGGAGGCTGCTGAAAGCAGAGCAGCACCTCTAAGAAGCTGCCTGTCCCCCATGTCCTTTGGGGACTATTTTAGCCTTTACCTGTGTTGCACAAAACTTCCATCTTTGTGACTCTGGGTCACAGAGACTAGAGAGGAGAGTTCCTCTGCTCCTGTTTCACTGCTGGGTTTGGGGCTGAGAGGTCTGCATTACTACTTACAGGCACCATCATCAGTGCTAACTAATTTCAAGATCAACTATTGGCAATTAGAAGATGCCTCGCAGCATCCAGCTTCCTGCTTCTTTAAATCACACAAAACCAGTGCTGGAACATCAGCAGAGACATTTCCCTCCTGGTTTTAATCTGCTGCTTTGGAGAATAAGGAATGGTCTCGTGTGGCCACAGTAGTGAGTGCATCTGGTTTGCTGTGCCTCTGCTCTGGGATGCCCCCTGTGAGAGACACAATGGTTTGGGGGTGAGAACCATCATCCAGCTCTTTGGGAAATCTCATCCATTTTCTTGCTGTTTTGTGACAGATGTTGGCACCTCAGACCAACAAATGTTTGTGTTGCTTCTGCTCCAGTGCTGAACAGCAAGAAAACTGTAAAGAGACACCTTTTGTTGTTCACCCCCAACAAAACTTATTGCAAACTGGTTCCTTCAATCTGGTGACTCTTCTTGGCTGGCTTCAGACCTGACTTTCCTCTCGGACGTGTCTAGAAATCCCCACTGTCTCCTGCAGACAAGTGCTTGTGAGGTCGGTGGCTGGTTCACCCTCCATGAGGAACCAGCTCCAGGTGAGCAGCAACCACGGTTCAACAGGGCTGTGCTGCCCTCAAGTGTTGCTTTTTAACCACATCCCAATGCTAAAACCCTGAACTAAGTTCCACTTTCCCAGTTTTGTGGTTGTGCTCCAAGAAAGGCTCTTAATTCACACCAAGTGTTATAATTTTACCTTTCATGTAGTAAAAATTCTACTTGAAAAGTGAAGGAGCTGAGGGAAATGGCAGGTTCACCAACCATTTCCTATGTTTCTTACTTCTTATGCAGAAGCTCAGTGCTTTGGCTGTCAGCGAGGGATGGACTCACATCTCTTGAACTTAAACTTGTTATTAATGAACTGCCTCTGCTTCCTGCTGCAGCTGCTACTGGCTCCAAGGTCCCTTTGCCTCTCCCCAGTGGCTCAGTGGGAGCATACCTATGGGGAATGTGTCTAAATTCGGTTTATTAATTAATATATAGATATATTATCTATAATAAGTATATCATTATATATTATGATATATATTATAGATAATTTATAAATTAATT
>NW_009918137.1:0-1489 GCF_000696875.1 Nestor notabilis | reverse complement strand
GGCTGGTACCGGTACCCCCGCGGCACTGACCCCCCCGTGCGCCGTCACAGCCACCCCGGGGTCGCGGAGCGGCCTGGGTTGAAGGGACTGCCACCTATCAGCCTTTCCCCATAGGAGAGGTGTTCCCTCCCCCTGACCGTTTTTGCTGCCGTCCTCTCGACCTGCTCCAGCAGATCCACCTCTTGTACTGAGGACACGGTACTCCGTGTGGGGTCTCGCCAGAGGAGGGTAGAGGGGCAATGATGGGAGTTACTGCCCATGCTTGGTTTGCTTGATTTCTTCCTGGATTAGGGAAATGAATGAAAGTGAAAAGTTAATATTGTGCCAAAATCCAAATAAACCAGAAGTGCTGCAGCAACAGGGCTGTGAGGAGGCTGTGGCTGTCCCTGCCTTGCTGCCCTGGAGGCTCCCCAGAAAGCCCAGGTGTGGGTGAGAGTGCTCTCCACTTCTCTAGTGACTCCAGTGCCCCCAGAAGACAAGCAGGCTCCCAGTTTTATAACTTCGGAGTTATAAAAGTAGGTGCTTCGGAGAAACAGTTTTGAGCAGTTAGTGCCTCCTCCCCACGGGAAGAGCAATTTCCTTCAGGGCACTGCAGCCTGTGTTCAGCTTTGAGCAAGGGGCACTTCTGCCAGGAGACTGCTATGCCACAGCGTCGAGGCACCAGCTGGAAACTCGCTGTTACAGAAAAGCCCGGCTTTGCCCCTCTCACTGAGATAGAGAGCAGCACAAAAGGTGTGGGGCCTCACCAGGATGCAGTTAGACCAAACACTGTCCCTCACTCCAAGGCCGGAGACACACACCCTTTGGAGTGCATGGGGCAGCAGACTAGCAGTGGCAGAGCCTCGTGGCTCTGGGCAGGCCAAAAGCACCCAGTCACGTGCCCTCCTGGGTTTACAGCCCCTGCTCCTGCTATCCCACCTCCTACCCAAGGGGGTAACAAATAAAGGTGGGAAGTGAACCTAAAACAAGAAGAAAAAAACAGGAAATAATCACAGACAGTCATGGGTGGTAACTCAGAAAGCACTTGGCTTGTTTCTTCCTTACAAGAAGGAAACATTTGATAAATACAACACAGTTAAGAGACACAAGTAGAACAGACATTTCCAATCATAGCTGTCAACAAACAATGCTCCGTTCAAAGGGAGAACTTCTGAAGCAAGAAGCTCAGGACTGCCAAGGACAACGACAGGAGTCTATAGGAAGATATGCTAGACATGACCTGCACAACATACTGCCTTTGGCCAACTCTGGCTTACCAGAAACATCTTCGTTCAAGTGCACTGTGCAGGAAAATCAGAGCACACCACCAGGAGCTGCCCGTGGCCCCCGTTCCTGCAGGGGGAGCTCACGTCTGAGTCCGGGGGGGGGGCTGCACCGGGACCAGCCGGGGTGCCGAGGCCATGGCGTGTTGGACACATCTCATCTTGTGACATTCCGTGACAGCGGGACGCCAGTGCCTGGCTCCCAGAGCCGCCTGCCCCTTGTCCGA
>NW_009918136.1:0-408 GCF_000696875.1 Nestor notabilis | reverse complement strand
TGAAAACGTGCCGGGGGACCCGGGAATTCTCCCGTCTGGTCCCGTCTGAGCCCCCCCAGCTGCTGCCACCCCTGTTCTGGAGGGCGCCGGGGGGGACCGAGGTTGGGAACCAGCCTCTCCAGGCGGAGGAGCGGAGACAGGGGGTGCCAGGCAGCGCTGTGTGTCTTCTGCTGGGTATGGTGGGGTTCCTCATGAGGGCAAAGCAGCGAGGATGGATGCATGGATGCATGGATAGAGGGATGCATGGATGGATGCATAGATGGATGCATGGATAGATGGATGCATGGATGGCTGCACAGATGGATGCATGGATGGTTATACATATGTATGTACGTACGGATAGATGGATGCACGGATGGATGGATATATGCATGGATGGATGGATGCATGGATGTGGCTTGGGCTGAC
>NW_009918135.1:625-994 GCF_000696875.1 Nestor notabilis | reverse complement strand
GCAAGCTGCGAAGCAGCTCCAGGACTGACCTTCCCTCCCACAGCTCAGGTCACTCTGGTGGAGCCTGTGAGGGTGGAAGAGGGAAAGTGTCCGACCTGCCCCGGTGTGCCCCGTTCAGGCATGGAGTGGGGAGAAGCCAGCCCTGTTCCCAAAGCAGCCCCTCTCGCAGCAGAGAGCAGCAGCTTCTCTGAAGGAGCCCCAACACCCGTGAAGTGGATGAGCTGATGATATATAATAAGCAGCAAAGCAGATGAGCTCATTGGAGAACAACGGCCAAGGCTGGAAATGGGGCCGGGGAGCACAGCCCTGGGCTGCCGGGCGCTGTGGATGCTCATTCCGCGGGATGGGTGCTGGATGGGGCACCGCTAC
>NW_009918135.1:0-566 GCF_000696875.1 Nestor notabilis | reverse complement strand
CCCGAAAGGCGGGCGGGAGCCGCCGTGCCACCTCGTGTCCCCTCCGAGTTCTGCATTCCTGGGATTCCTCCAGTGCAGCAACACATTTCCTTGCTCCCTGTCCCGGGAGCTGCACCGGGAACTCAACCGTCCGCCGTCGGACGGTTGTTGCTGGCGTGGCCATCCGTGGCTAGAGGGTCCACCACTTCCCCAGCAACGTGCTGGAGCCCGTCACGCAGCCCAGCAAGGGGTGGGAGTGGGGGGTAAGTGCTGTGTGGGTCTGTACCGGTGCTGTGACCCTGTGCACCCCAGAGTTTGGTGTTGCGGTGCCCGGCTACTCGCGGCCGTGCCATGGCCAGGCTCCTCTCCAGGCTCAGGACCGCTGCTCTGGGCCCCCTACTCAGGGGAAAGAAAACGCACAGGGCTCAGCAACAGGGTGCTCTGATGGCCGCAGTGCCACGAGCACAGGGTGTGCTGCAAGAACTCTGCTGCCCATGCAGAGGTTGGGCCCAGGGGGCACAGGGACCCCAGCCCTAATTACCACAAGAACCTGCACCCCCAGCACCCACAGCTTCCTCTGGCTTGGG
>NW_009918134.1:49377-64400 GCF_000696875.1 Nestor notabilis | reverse complement strand
CGGCCGGGGTCCTCTTCCGTACCCTCACCCACATCGATTCGGTCATCAACAACTATGGGCTACAACTCAACGAGGGCCGCACGGGGGATGAGTTCCTGTTGCTCTTCACAATGGCATCCAACCATCCTGCTTTCAGCTTCCACCAGAAACAGGTCCTGAGGCAAGAGCTCACCCAGATCCAAAATATCATGGCCAGCACCAGCAAGAATCCCAGCACCTCTGCCCTCAACACCATGGCAACCTATCCTGGGTGCCATAAGGTGGGTATCGTGCTTTCGTACACCATGATGGCACTGCTGCAGGGCACCGGGTTGTGTCTTCAGCTGTGATTTTAAGCCTTCCTTTCAGTACAGGCATTCTAGTGATAAATGGCAGCCTAAGAAACTGGCAGCGATCACTTGGTTGGTTGATGATGGGGATGGATAACTGAAGCCAAAAAGAGGGGACGTGTGGAGTTCTTATGGGTTGTGGCATTCAAATGGGAAGGGGTTCATAAGCTGATCAACAGGCAGCAGTGTAAACCTGAACCGATTGCTACTGGCAGTACATCTGCTGAGGGGACAGTCCTGCCAGTTGTGTGGAAGACCAGTGATTTAGTATGGGAAGCAAACATGTAGATTTGGAAACAGGCATCTGTTTAAAAGTTTCACTGGAGTAAGTTGGAAAGGAATATCAGTTTTAGGAGTAGCTGTCCAGTGGCAAAGGCATCTTGGCGCGTCTGGGTTTTGTTTAGACAACTGTGATGGCAAACATTCCGAGTTTCTGATACTAAACTTGAAGAAATGTGGTGGTTGCCTGTCACTTTGAACCTCCTGAGTATTGATCTTGGTGTCAGTGGTTCACCATCATTAAATTGCTGTTTGTTCATTCAGCTGCCAGTTTGTTCATTAAGCTAGACAGTAACATTTTAAGATGTGCTGTTAATTACGGTATATGTTACTGAATGCTGAAGTGCTCTTGGCCTGCTGCAATTTAGGGAGTCAAACTGTCTTTTTGACTGAATTTAACCTGCTTGAAAGTTGATGTTAAGTGCCAGCTAGGTGGGTGCATGTGATCAGTTAAAAGGCTGTAGCTCTTGAGGAGGTATGGTCTCAGTCAGCAAATAACTGTGTTACCCTTCTATTGGGAAAGATGATGTATATCTGAAGGCTATGAAAATCCCTGTGTTGCAATAGGATCCTAAATAAAGCTTTTTCTGAGGGCTCAGTACAGATTGTGTTGAGTGTTGGATTCCAGACTGAGACAGAAATCTATGCTCAGTCTTCCCCTGAATACAAATTTCCTTCCAATTTTGTTTCTTTGAACGCTGCTGCTTCAATTGTAAAATTTAAATGAGTATTATTAAACTTTGTATTTCTCCTAATCTTCCTTTCCTATGTCTTTAAACAGTGCTTTTTCCTGACATTTTGTTTTAAGGGGAAAGAACACAAGGTATGGGATTGCCTTTTTCTCCAGTTTAAACCTCGGTGTGAATAAAACATAGAAGGAAGGATTTCACGCAGAGCGTAGAAGGGTATAATTAAAACCAGAAAAAGCTTCCTTTCAGATGCTTAACTACTTGCAACTTCCTTTATTCAAAAGATGCATGGACCCTAGGCTTGGAAGGGAAGACTGTAAACCAGATATAAGTTTTCCCAAAATAAGGTGAGTAAAAAAAGATAAAATTCTGTGGGCAGGAACATTTTTTTAGAGTATGCTTTCAAAGCTTCACAATAGCCCACGGTTTATGTAGCTGAAAAACTCTGCCACTATTTATGTCAGTCTAAGATGGACGGAGAATCCATTGTACCAATTTTTGTGCCAGCAGTAAGGCACACAGGACAGTCATTTGATGGTTTTTGTTCTTCTGAACTCATTGAAGACTCGCCTCTTTGAGTACACTTTCTCTTTTTTAAGAAATAGGTGTTGAATACTGGCTGCCGGGTACAGGATAGTTGAGGAGGAACAAAAAAGGTGACTTTGCTTTCATGGTCTCTTAAATATGCGTTTTGTTTGAACAGATACAGGTTTCCTTTTTTAAGATTGTTGAGTATTTTTGATGTTGATAGCTGGATTATTTTGCTACTTTTAGAGTAAGCAGTTGGCTTAAAACAGTTGGATGAAGCAAGTGGAAAAAACAGTGTCTTTCTCCATTCGGCCGACTTTAAGTATGCACAAATAAATTCCAACACTGTGGACTTCGATCTTGTGATGTTACCGAGTTATATTGTGACAATACTTGTGCTGTAACATCACCTAGAACAACAACAATACAGATGTCAAGAGAAAGCGAGCTGCTGCCTGCCAAAAGTCCCATGCTCTTCGTCCTCTTCAGAACTGGAAGAGAGTTTCTTCCCCAGTGCCGGCACTTTCTCATCACTCCTGTTGCTTTACTACAGCTGGAGCTATGCAAAGCTGGTACTTGAAGTCAGTGCTGCGTGTTAAACTGTGTGAGTGCTGCTCCTATATTCTAAAGTGTAAACCTCTTTGAACTCATCCTTCAAAAACTGAGCTGCAGAAACGGGCACCATTTCAGGTCCTGAGAAGCTTTGGGAAGTTGGAATGGCGTGGATGTGTAACAGCATGCAAATAGGGAGCTTTTTGTGAACAGTGCTAGTTAACCTTCAGCATTTCCCTTGTGCCAAGTGTGGGAATAGGGACTAACACTTGTGTGACCGCAGTTTCTCCTGTGTAACTAGAGGTCAGTTACAGTTTCTGATGACTTACATTTATCTTCTTTATTCAGGGAGTTGCAACAAAAAAAGGTTGAACAGTGTTCTTGTTCTCTTTGCAGAAACAAATGGAAATGTGCTACTTCTCCTTAGTCCTATTAAAATATGACGCAACTTGATATTAGCTACAGCTTTTTTCCAGAGGATTGGAGCTTGCAATCCTCTTTCCATCTCCTGTCTCTTTCACATCTTGCAGTGAAACCTCTCAAAAACGAATTGTGAAGAAACTGACCAGTTGATAGAAAATTACTGCAGGTTTCATGAGCTTTCAAGTTACTTTACATGACTAACCAACCTCATCCACCTCAAAGCCGATGAGCTTGCAGCCCAGAAAGCCAGCCGTATCCTGGGCTGTATCAAAAGAAGCATGACCAGCAGGTCGAAGGAGGTGATCCTGCCTCTCTATTCTGCTCTTGTGAGACCTGTCTTGGAGTATTGTATCCAGTTCTGGTGTCCTTAACATAAAAAGGACATGGAGCTGTTGGAGCAAGTCCAGAGGAGGGCCACGAGGATGGTAAGAGGACTGGAGCACCTCCCGTATCAAGACAGGCTGAAAAAGTTGGGGCTGTTCAGCCTGGAAAAGAGAAGGCTGCGTGGACGCCTTATAGCTGCCTTCCAATATCTGAAGGGGGCCTACAAGGATGCTGGAGAGGGACTCTTCATCAGGGACTCTAGTGGTAGGACAAGGGGTAATGGCTTTAAACTTAAACAGGGGAAGTTTAGGTTAGATCTAAGGAAGAAGTTCTTCACAGTGAGGGTGGTGAGGCACTGGAATAGGTTGCCCAAGGAAGCTGTGAATGCTCCAACCCTGGAGGCGTTTAGGGCCAGGCTGGACAGAGCCTTGGGTGACATAGTTTAGTGTGTGGTGTCCCTGCTTATGGCAGGGGGGTTGGAACTAGATGATCTTAAGGTCCTTTCCAACCCTAACTATTCTATGAAACAACTGCTTTTTGCTGTTCTCTTTTACTGTCTGCTGGAATTGCTGACTACAAGGAGGCTCAAAACGGCTGCCCGTATATTTTTGCTTTAATTTGTGCTTTTCAAAATTATTCATGGAATATATCAATCTTAACAGGAAAAGGTGGCTGTGGCTGGTGTTACATAGGTCAGTAATTATTAGATTTGTGGTTTCTACTTGATAGTACAAAATGAACATTAAGTTTCCTTGCCTTAAGTAAGGAGAACTCTGCCTTCTCTACAGCAGACTATGGCTTTAGTCTTTGTAAAGATGATAATTTCTGCCCCTTCTATTTTCTTCTGGTTTTGAATGGTGCCAGTGCTTACAGGACTTGAATTGTAAATTCTTCAAAACTTTTGCTTGTAGGCATGAAATCTGGAGGTGGCTGTATGGTTTTTAAAGATGGAAACAGTGCAAATTGTCTTCAGGTGCAGCCCAGTCATATGTCTGAGGAATCAGGTCTTTCAAAACTTCTGTTCCTGAGATTACCACTAATGGCCTTTTTTTTTTTTTTAACTGGAAATGATGTGACTGAGTTTTCAGGCTGGTTTTGCACCTGCAGATGCCTATTCAGATGTCTTATACCTTTGCCACAAAGGAGATGAAATGGTTTTCTGGCCAGCACTTCCTAGCACTTGAAGGCTCGTTTCTGTGCTGATGCATAGTGCTTAGAGCTGCAAATCGCTGCTGTCTTCCTAGAGGAGGGGGAGCTGGAAGTATCAGGGCACACAAAAAAAAACAGTAGTCAAATGTCTCCTCCTGTGCATGTACATATGCAGGTGCTTTGACAGGCAAACTGCCACTACTGAATTTGTGACCCACAGAGAAGGGAGGAATGTCTCAAAGCTGCCTCCCACCATCTTGAACTACCCATTCAGACTTCTGTTTTGTGTGCCTTGTGACAACGTCTGACTTTGCTATCGGTGAAAACTTAATCACTGAGGACATAACTCCCAGAACTAGAGGAGAAGTTATTAATGAATTTGCCATGGTGTATTTCTTGAGCTTGATTTCATCTACTGAGATCATTCTGTGAAAAACAAGGTAATAAGATAATGCTTTGGTTGCTTACTTGGCTGTGCTAACCAGCCATGGCAGGAGCTCCTCAGTGCAATTAGTGCCATGATCTGGTTGAGGCTTCAGCTGCAGAACCAGGGTCATAAATAGTAGGTCTGACTACAGTTTGTTTGCAACTGAAAGGAAATAAGAGTCAGTGACACTGTAGTTATGTGGCTGTTTCAGGTTGGTATCTTGTGAATGGGAAAAAGGGTTCTTGCTTAGTCAGTTTCCAAATGCTGCACCAACACCTATTTCAAGTTTCTAGCATAAGATGCTATTTTTCACTTGTGCTAATTCAATAGGATCATCCAAACCTTCAAAATAGCTAAAGACTGTATATTGGGAGTGGTGCAGAGCTGACGTTCTGAGGGGTCCATTTCAAATAACTTCACCTTTCTGCACTGTTTGCCTCATGTGATTGAAGTTACGTACTCCATCTTCAGAAACAATCTGATTTTTATTTTGTCTGTGGAATGATGAGTTGGAGAAGAAAACCCTATTACTTGTTGGGTTGAAACTGAGTCCTAAGGCCTCACAGAGTAAGCAATCTAACTACTCAGTGATCTATGCCAGCTACCTTTATGGCTTTTTTGCTAGCTTTGTATGGAGAGAATAAATATGAGAAACCTAATATTCAGCTTCCTAACCTGAACGTGTTTTATAGCTTTGGTAAATTGCCATGTTAATAGCAGTTGTTAGCTAGGATTAGAGGTGTTTACTCACTGATATCAGTAGTTGCTATCTCAGGAATTACCTCATTTTTGAAAACGTACAAACCTCACCTCAGGAGCTGTAGGCGCAGGTTTCGTAGCTTCCAGCTGGGGACATGTGCCAGTCTTTGCATGTCCTTTTGGTATTCTATGTACTGGAGGCAACACCGTTTACACACGCCTCTTGATATTCCAGTTAAAAAATGGGAGGCTTCCAGTTCTGGCTCATTTCTTACTGATATTCTTGTTTGAAAGTTTTTGTGACTCTGGTAAAAAAGGTCAAGTGTCAAACCTGCTGTATTTTCAGAAATGAGCTTAGCATACAAAGGAATCCTTGGATGACAACGGTGTCATGCAGTAACAGTATTCATTACCACCAAATTCACTTTGCCTAATCACTGAATTCAAGAACCTAAATTAGTTTGCTTGGGAAATAGACTGTGGATCCAAACATCGGGGACAGAGCAGCCAAAAAATTTGTGTTGAGCTAATAATGTTGTTTTTCCCATGAATTGTTTTCCCATATTTTTATGCAGGCTGAATCAAGTTTTAGTTTCAAGAGTGCATTTCACTTCACTTTTTAGGTTTACTCTTCTTTTTTCTGTACTAATTACCTTGTAACTGTTAGTTGTCACTTAAGCAATATTGAAGTTGCTTATCTCTCCTTAGAAGGCCTTATCTCTCCTGGAATAAAAATGCCTGTTTTAAGGTGTTGGATGTTTTGAACTGTACCAGACTTCAAATTGGTTTAATTGAACCTGTAAAAGCTGCATGGAGATCCTGCTTGGAAAAGCAGGGGCCAGCAGTGATTAACCACACGTAATAAGCATTCCAGTGTCCAACTTCAAGGGTACTGAACAGCACCCTTGTTTGGCAGTATCTAACCATTTGCTTTAGTACTAGGGTAGAGCTCTGGTTCCTCTATGGACTTCTCAGTGCTTCAGTATCTGTGATACTTTTCCCTTAAATGTGCTCTGTAAAGGAACGTGTATAGTCATATTCTGTATTCAAATACTGCACTGTCTATTCTACTACCTGCTATTGAGTGCTTTTTCTCCTCCAAAAGAAAAAGGCAAATATAGGAATGTTATTCCTAAGACTATAGATAAGCATTTCTATGGCTCTACAGAATCTTACTACAGAAATGCTAGATCTAATTTGTCTGTTGAAATGAGAACCATTGTCACACTTAAACTAGAATTTGACTTTACTCTTAAGCAAAAGAATTGGAGCAAGTCGAATTGAACTTGTTCTCTATTTAGGTTTGAAATGGATATTAAATCTAGCAAAGAGATGCTGATACGGTTCAGATCTGTATTTCTTTGCATGGGTTTTGTAACGAGCAAACATCAAAATTCCTTGCTCTTGCTTTATGCTAAAATAGAATTTTTCCTTAGGTCCCATTGGTGTGATTATCCAACAGTAAGTATTGGAAGGGATCAACTTTTTAATTGGGTGTCCTGGCCAATAATGGGTTTCAGGATATTTGTAAATAGCTGAAGCGATCCGGAAATAATAAGATCAATTACTTAAGAGTAAGATCTCAATTTGAATTAAAGACCTGCGAAGTCATGGTAATAAATAGTGAAAGTGAACATTTTTCGTGCATATTATGAATTATTTTCCAGTGTTGCCTTTTTTCCACCATGGTAGTTTATTACATTCAAGCCATTACTTAAGTGGTTATTGGGAGGGGGAAGAGGAAGGAGAAATCCAGTTCAGTGAATTTGTGACTTGTCAGATAACGTCTGCCAACCTTGTTAATTTGTGAATTCTTGCAGAAGAGACTAGAGTGGCAATGAACCATTCTACCAGGGAAAAGCTTATGGAATAATTTTTTGTTTTATACTTCAGCAAGTTTTAGAATTGCTTCTTTGATTATCCTTTTACCTCCCAAATGTATACACTCGCCCCGTGGGGGCAATTTCCCACCCATATATTGGCAATAGAAGTAGCTTAGCTCCAATGTCAACATAATGTTCTAAAGGCAGATGTCATTACGGGATGAAGGCTTTGAATTCTCCTGGGAAGTGGAAGGTAATCTTCCCTTCTGGTGGCTATGCTTTTAGGCTCTTAGTTTTTGGTGTCATTCAGGTGAAGAGACAGGGACATGTTTGTACATCAGTACTGGGTAGAGAGCAATAGTCCCTCTTTCAAGGTCTGGTGATAAGCAGTTACCTGTTTTGATTTTGAAGTGCTTTTCATGATTGGTTTATAAAATACAGGTTTGATTTTTTTTTTTTGTTTGAAGAAAAACAAATATTTCTTGTCATCTGTCCTTTTTATTACTATTATTATTAAATATGCCTGGTGCACCAGAAGTCTAGAATGAAAGTGCCTTGAATTAGCAGTGTGAGTGAACTGATTGCACTTGCAGCGTCTCTGTAGTAAATTGTGGAGGATCGGGAAGGTGAAATGGGAGGTTGTTGTTTTGTAGGTTATTTTTATTAATGGTTGGGGTTTTTTGTTGCCTTCTATAGAGTTTTTCTGTTTAGAGTTCAAACTTCTCACTCAATATAACTTTTCAGTAGGAAATCTCATGAATTGTGCCTGTTTGGCATCTCCTGTGGTTAACTGCTGGAGACTGTGTAGTGGTGGCAGCAAACATTGCATTAGTTTAATACTAAAGAATTCTGCAACTTCCTTGCAGAGCACAGCTTCACTTGCTTGGCTTATGTGGTGAATGCACAAACTAGAGCTGTCAGGTACTTTGAAATGTTTCATTTGACTGTCTTGAATGGCAAATATGCAGCACAATGTAATTAGTCCAGTTACTCTGTGGTAGGTTTATGTTCCTACTATTGAGAAAGTATTTGCAATTATTTAAGCAAATGATTTTAAGTGTAAATTAGTCTATAAATTACAACTCACTTTTTTGGTCCATCTGCTCTGGTGAATTTATAATAGAGCCTTGGAGCAGGTGTGTGATTGTCCCACAGCATTTAAGTACTACATGCCTCATTTCATCCCAGTAATAGTCTCACAGGACAATAGCATGTGATCTATTACCCCATTTCACTGTGAATTACCTCTTCACCCTTTGTCTTCAGAGATGGATACCTTTTTACCAGCTTCCCGTGGATACATCTGACTTGACTGACCTGGTGCTTACATCTTTTTTTTTTTGGTAGACCTGACTGTTGGATCTGCATGAATTTCTAGCACAAACCAAGCACTTTCAGTTGCATTCATGTCCTAGTCCAACAAGGAAAATAAACGTGTGTAAATGTAAGTGTTGAGTAGTATTGAGGACTTCGAGTAGGTATGTGGAAAGTTGGTTGTGTTTGTGAATATTCCTTAAGCATCCTTGTGGAAGAGCCCAAATCTTCAAAAGGAGTAGGTTTTACTCCTGTTCTTCCAGTGGAAGAACAGTCAGGTATTTGCATATAGAAGTAAGTGCAGAACTGGTGCCTGCGGCTATGGTTTCACAAGCAGCTGGGCTTGTTGCTTTGAAGAGGAAGATGGTTGCTTAGTTTTGGTCCTCTTGGATTTGTAGTCTCAGTAGGTTTTGAGTTTCAGGTCCCTTCACTGGTTGTTTCTGGCTCAGACTTAGCCTACCGAACAGTCTCATACCCCCCCAGAGTGACATCTGAGTGTCAGCAATGCATTTCTTTCCCAAATTATTTGAGAACCTGAGTTATGTCCCTCCACTGGGAAGTCGCAGCTTATCTGCCTGAGCATAGCAGGGCTGTATCCTTGCTATTGAGCTTCTGCTGGAGCATTTTTGCAAACAGGATTGCTCCATGTTAAAGACCTTGGTGTTTACCTCAAAATAAGCTGCTGTTAGTACTCATTAATATGAAACTGGCAGGAGCAAAGTTGACTTTCACCCCCATCAGACTTCAGTGCTCCAAGCCCTGAATGCACTCTTACACGTTACCTGCATCACCCTCAAGCGCTGAGGTCAGTTTATGGTTATGAAAAACCTTATTTAATGGATGCTTCCAAACCAAATATTGGCAGAAGCATTTATCGTTGAGACTTTCCCAGTGTCTCACTGGCCATTTTTGAAAACTGAATTTTATGTGAGAATGTTTTCCTGTGTGATGTGTAATGCAGGACCTAAATTTCATACCAAACTAGGTATAGAAATGGTATTTTAATCCCTCAGATCCTATAACTGAGGCTGCATGCATACTCTAGGTAGTAAACCATGTTAAGTTTTAGTATTGGCTCCACTTCAAACTAAGTCAGCAAATACTTTGCTATTAAACCATGTATTTTCTGTGTTCTGTTTAGTTATTTTTAAAAGGAACATATAATTGCTGTTTTGGTAAAATTCTTACCACATGAAATTTGACTTCTATCAGTCCTGTTATTTTTATGAAAGACTCTGCTATATTAAATGTCCGGCATTGTCCCTGGGGAGCCAAACTAACAGTTACTGAATCTGGCTTCACAGATTTACTGTTTTCCTTTGACTTCCACTCTCTTGGGCAGTGGCAGACCCTCTTCAGGTAGCAGTGGCCGAAAGAGAACCTGTTAAAGTAACTGCTCCTGGTGATTTTGTTGTGCAATTTATTTCTTCTTTTCTGTGTGCTTTTTGATGGATCAGGGGTTTATAGAGCTTTCTAGAACTTTCTTTGTTTGCTGTCCCAAGATGATCTGTGCCTGTTAGTGTGTATCTGATGCTGAGAAAAAAAAAAAATCACTGCACTGCTGAAAAAAAATAATTGTTTGCTGTAGAAAGGGAAAATGTGATAATGGCTAAAATTCTAACAGTGACTTCTGGTACCTTGACGTGTTTGTCCTCAACCCCTGAGTCAAAGCAATTGTTCCACTTCCTTGCTGACTCCTGGTGAAGGGCTTCAGGGTGGCATTCTGTGATCCTTTAGTCTAGCCCTTGTTGGAAAGGATGTGCTTTTCAGTTTTGATACCGTTTTTATTACTGTGGAGAATGACGCACGGAAGAGTTCAGGCTGAGCCTCAGTCATTGGGTAGTGATGAATTTTCTTTGTTATTTTCAGTTATGACTACTAGTTTAACTTGAAATTCAAGAGACAGTCTAGGTTTTAATCTGGTCACACATCGGTTCATCTGTGAGCCAGATGCTTTGCTATGGAGGGAGTAGTCACAGCATTACGAGTTAAGTAAAAATAGCGTAAGAATCTGTTCTGCACCCATTTGAGTGGTACATCTTCTAGACTTGTTGAAGAAGCCACTCATGTTAAAACAATTTATAGATAATCTAGTGAAATTATGACTGGGTGGAAAAGAGAGGATACCTTCCTCCTGGCCTACAGAGCGCTGTGCTAAGGATAAGATCAAGTTTAGTGAAGAGTGTTTCTATTCCTTTAACTCTCTGGGGTTGCTGTTGTATTTGGTTAGTCTTCATGGGCTGTTTCTGCTCATGTTCTCAAGTAATTTCAGTTGAAAAATCTGAAGTCTTCTGTTCAGATGTCTGATGCTGTGCCCTCTTAGACCTTGAATGATTCATGAATTTTTCTGCACTTACAAAATGTCGATCCTGTGGTTTTATGATCTATAGGCTGGACCTTTCTGGTTTCTGAGGCCAGCTTGTCCACCTTTACAGTGGACTCTTACTGCTTTAGAAGACAAGCCTTTAACGGTTCCTGAACAGCAGATGCTTGTTCTTTAATGGCATCATGTCTTTCCTGGGAGATGTTACAGACCCTAAAAGGCTCAAAGCAATTTACTCACGATTTCTCAGAATCTTTATCTCACTGGAATACCTTGTTCTTTATTCAGAATCTAGTGACTGCTTATTAGTTGTGCTGAGCCCAGCCTATGGGATTACAGTGATGTTCAGATATGGTGAACATTCCTCATAGAACTGATACGACAGTGAGTTTCTACAGTTGAATTTGTACAAGTCCTTCCTGGGCATCTCTCTACTGCTAAGCTCTTGCCAGTGTTTCTCCCAGCTCTCCTGGGAGAGTATCTTCTGCATTTTGTAGCTGATGAGTTATTGTTCCTCTGGTTTGCTTGGCCTCAAATTAAAAAAAAAAAAAAAAAAGAAAAGCTGTTACTACTTTGGAAATAAAACATTTTTCATCATTTTGCTTTTCCTAAGCAAATCCAAACCTTTGCAGTATTGGTATGTTTAAGTCAGTGGAAAAAATTATTTAAAATTTGGAATGCAAGCTTCAAGCAGTCACATTCACTGGTTATAACCCCATTCAGCTCACTGACAAAGTGCTCCATTTGGAACTAATCAGAGCTTTGTGATTTTTTTTTTCTAGGCCAATTTGAATCTGCTTTCCTTTGATGTGTGGCTGAATCAGATAGTATATGAGTTCAGTCAGTCAAGACATATGGGCTAAATTAATCTTTACCAAATATATAAAAATTAAGTCTTTATGGAAGGAACCAGAGGTTAGGTATAAACAAAATGGGAACTTTAAACTGCACGTGATGCTTATTGTGAGGATGGTGGAGAGAAGGGAATACAAGATTGGAGGCAATATATTGTAGCAAACTGCTTGGTTAGAGATTTTTCTGAAACTATGTGGCTATGTTCTTACTCAGTTTCATGTACTGTAAGTGTTTACATTTGCTGACTGTTCTGAATATGTAGAACCTGGTTGTTCAGGATAACACAGTCTAGCCCGAATCTAATTTTCTAGCTTGCTGTGTTACTTGCTTGCTCTTATGACATCTCCCATAGCCATGAGGATGGTGGTGTCATTGCTCAGTCTGCTGGAACTTCCTCTCAGCAGCAATCCACTGGAGTGAGGGTTTAATCAGCTCCAGGAGAGAGACAGTGTGGGATAAGCTTGGGTAAAGACTGACTTTAGCAAGGAGACTTAAACTATTCTTCACCCTCCCCCCCAGCTTGATGTTTAATGGCTGCTCTTCCTGATGGGAAAGCTTGATACTAAGCTTTTGTTACTGCTGGAAAGCTGTGCTGAAGAAGCATACAAGTAAACTTTACTTTTTGATCAAAAAGTAAACTAACAGTGCTGAAAAGGAAAGCAGGTACTTGTAATCCTGCTTTCTTCTGACACTCATCTGTCCTCCTGGATTGATTTCTTTGCATGTATAAGCTTTCTTATGGATGTCAAGTATACCAGGCCTTTCACTTGTGCTACTGCTTTAAACTGCATATAAATCTATAAATGTCAGTCTTAAAATGGAGCTTACAATAGGTAATTTTAGAGTAAGGATGTGCTATTTTTGACTTGCATTGTGTATTCTGGCTGATGTCAGTGTTTAAGGCTAATGGTAGGGTGAGCAAAGTATTGTTTTAAGCTTAAATTGTGCTAGCGCACACCAGTCTCACATAAACAGGGTCTAAGAGAGCCTTTTTCCTTCCAGGGGCCTTTGGTCACTGGTATTGGTTACCATGAATAAAGGATAGCTTTCCTTGTGATGTTGTGACACAGGTTTTCTCCTGTGATTTGTGAAAGGCTAAAATCGATGCTAAATTCTAATTACAGCTCTCCATACCAGGATTTTGCATTGATTCAAAATGTGGCAATTGAAACTCAAGTGATGCATTAGTTAGTATGAGTGCTTTTGTTAGTCTTAACTACCACTTCAGAGCACACTCTCCTCTTTAAGACACTTAAACTCTTGTGTTCAGTACTGCTAATGTAACTGTTCATCCATTTCTCATTACCTAGAAAACAAGAGAGTAATTGCCTTGCCTATGAGGCAGGCGTTGAATGTTATGCTACAACTAATGGATGTGTTTTTGTTGTGAATGGTCTTGTGGACAGCAGCTTGTGGGCAGTGCTCAATTCTGCTTCTAATGACTTCTGGGCTTTTTCTGTAGCTTTAATGGCAAGAATAAGTTTTACTGTGCTAAATGCAGTTTAGAAGGTAGGTGAAGGCCATGAGGTCTGTGTTGACGATGCAGCCTTCTGCTTGGGCGTTTTTACTGTGCTGTTTTTCATTGAAATACAGTCACGATGGCAAGCTTTTAAATGACAAAGACAATTTTTTTATTTTTTTTTTCCCACTAAATTGGAATACATTCCTGTATTCTGCATGGAAATACTTTGAAACACCCAAAACAAGGAATTTGTTCACAACTTCCCATAGGCAGGTGACTTGGGAAGACAAATGCCATAACTCTGAATATCCCCTCCTTCTTTATCCCCCAGCTTTCATGATGCCATGGTGTATGGAATATCCCTTGGGCTCAGCTCTCCTGGCCGTGTCCCCTTCCAAGGACTTGTGCACCCCCAGCCTGCTCACTGGTGGGGTGAGGAGCAGAAAAGGCTCTGTGTAAGCACTGCTCAGCAGTAACTAAAACATCCTGTGTTACCAACACTGTTTCCAGCACAAACCCAAAACACAGCCCCATACCAGCTACTATGAAGGAAGTTAACTTTATCCCAGCCACAATCAGCACAATGACATAACATAAAAATGGGATAAGTTTTCTTCTTGAAGAGTTAAGAACTGCTGTATGGAGAGGGTAAGGGTCTTGCAATATCTCTTACAATTGACTGCTATGTGACTATTGTTTAAAAAAGAATTAAACTTTAAGTAGCTTTACAGATTAGCCAAGATAATCTAGATTTGTGAACAGCTGCGGACTGAAAAAACTTCTCTGAACTGTTACTTGTGGAGTATCAGTAGTAACACTCCTTGGTTTTAGAAGAAGCAAACTCCTGACTGCCATCAGAGTGGTTCTGCTCACTCTGGAGGAAGGTGTGATGTTTGCACATTCCCTCAGTTTATTTGATTGGACTTTTGTGTCTTTCCAGGTCACGCCAAGGTCCGAGACCCCCATCAACAGTGTCAGTAACAGTTTGGAAAATGTACTACATACATCAACACATTCCATTGAGGAGTCATTACCCAAGAGGCCTTCGGGGAAACACTCCAAAGGTGTGTCCTTTTCCGCATGCGCGCTTCCAATGGGGGAACAAACTCCTGTATCTTGGTGGTAATCGGTGTTACTTTAATTGTAATCAGAGACTGGAGTTTTGCTTCTTCGTGTCTGAGCAAAGGAAATCACAGAAGAGGTCTTGTAGTAAGGCCATCAGTGAAAAGTGGTCATCAGGAGACAAGTATGCTTATTTTTCTGTTGGGGAAATAAGCAAGAGCACTCCTTATGAGCTGAAATACCAGCTCAGCTCTCATGAAATATTATAGTCTCAGAGTGATTATCTCTGACACTCCACCTCTCATTCTTGTAGTAGCAGGTTATTTCTTGGATGAAGCATATGGTGTGTTGCTTTACTGGGGAGAAGAGAAGGCATTTTAAACAGTAGTTAGGCTTCTGCTTCCACCTTTCTCTTGGTTCCAGAATCTGAAAGTGAGAAGCTGGGGGAAGAGGAGTGGAAGACAGGAGACAAAACTTGCACCTTTGTCTTTCTCAGTGTGCACCCTTAATGTTGTTATAAAGTAAGTCTTGTTTTTGTATTGCTGACCTGGCTAAAAGCTGGGCTTAGCAAATTAGAGTTAACAAGTATGCATTCCATTTCCACACTTCAGGCTATGATTACAAATATTAAAATGTCGAGGTGAAAATGTGACTAACAGTAATTTTTTTTCATGCATACAAAAAGCACTGTTAAGTGAGGAAAGTCTTTGAACTGTGAGCTGCTGTTTGTAGTAGCAAATAGCTACTTTTCGTGGTATTGATAAAAATAGCTCTGTATGGCAGAG
>NW_009918134.1:0-49346 GCF_000696875.1 Nestor notabilis | reverse complement strand
GTAGGGAAAATGCGCCATCACATTAGCAGCACTAGTATATTGCTTTAAATGTCATTAAAAATACTGCCATGGACCATATAATTTTTTTATTTGGAGTTGGTCTCTGCCGCTGGCTTGCTGCATAACGTTGCAAACATAGTTTAATGCCATATGGATGGTGATGAAGAATTTCAAAGCACATCTTCACTCAGAGGAACTGATATGGATTGGAAAGGGTTACGTGTCCCAAGAAAGTGTTCTTAGCTTTCCTGGAGCAGACCTCCTTCTCTGTGACACACTCAACTAGAATCCCAGAAGCTGTAAGCAGCAATAATTTTTTACAGCAGAATAGTGCTGTAAGTAGCTATTTCTCCAGCTGTAAAAACTATCAGGGTAGAAGAAAATGCAACACTAAGCAGAAGCATGGCTAAGGTTTGTGGCTTTCATCTGATTAAAAATAGGACAGGGTTCAACACTGTTTTCGTTTGTACTCAGTGATTGCTATTCCAGTACCATATAAGCTAAGATTAGTCATGGTACACTGTGAAAATTAATTAGGTTTTCCTCTGATCTGTTTTTCTTTTATAGAATACCTGCTTAGTTTTCAGAGAATGTAGCTTTTTAATTTATAGATTGCCTTAGAGATAGCGGTAAAAGGAGTCATTGGAACAAATACGGTTTTCTTACTAACTGATACTCTGCTTTCTGGTTCACCAGCAGCAAAGATTGTGTTGAGTTCTCCTTGATGTATGATCTGTCTGGTAGGAAGTTCTGCCTCTTCAGGTTGGAGTAACACTGAAGAGTATTTACCAGCCTGGAGCCACCATTGCTCACTTATATTTCTGATTCTTATAGCAAACAGACACAACTCTTAATTTAGCAGGGCCCACAAACTTTTTCACCTAGAGCACATGAAATTCAGTCGTGTAAATACGGGATGGACAGGTTGCTTGACCAGTTGTGTAGTTCTTATATTTATATTTTCTAGTGAGTCTTGTTTCAGACAGCTTGAGAGGACAGGATTTCTTCTCACTTAAGGTCAGAAATAGTGAGCTGTCCAAGTCAGTCGTTCAGCTTTTGGCCAAGTACTGGAATTGGAAGTGTCTCAACTAAAAAGGCTGTAGCTGAAACAGAAGAAAAATGAGAAAGCTCATGAAAGGTGCAGTATCCGTTGTGCTTAGCTGGATTAGAGACAGTTTGTATTAATCCAGTGAATGATTTTAATCCTGATTTGCAGAAATGTTAGTAATTTAACATACTCTGTACATAGGTCAACAGTAAATGGATTTGTAGTAAGCTTGGGCCTGAAAGCTGTCAGTGGCTGTATCTTTCCTAAACCACACTTCAAATCTAGCTTTTAGTATAGTATGTTACCAGTTTCTATGCTGAAGACAGATGAGAAAAGTGGAGTATATTGCTGAATACTCCTTAACAAACTGTGGTGTAAGTCTGTATGCACTTGTGTTTGCATTAAGTGGTTAACTGGAAACATTCATGCTTCATGTAGAGACTTGTCAAATACATAACTTCTGAATAATTTCACCATCCTATCTGCACAGAATATTGCTCCCTTGGGAAATGAATTTATACAGTGAGTGTCACTGAGAAACCTTTATTTCAGAGGCCCAACTAATTCTGGGAGCACTGTCAGGCATTGGGCTCCTGGATCCATGCTGTAATGACCAAGTTGTTGGGAGTGGTGACCAGCTGGGAGGAATCATATGGTTACTTAGCAAAATTCATCAATTTTTATGCTGGTCCTTCAGCCTTAGTTAAAACCCCCTCACCCTTCTGCATGTATTGGTGCTAAAGCAAGGCAAACCTGGAGGACGTTTCTGCAAAGTAAAAGTTGCAGCACTAGGCACATCCTGTAGCTGTTCACATAAGCACTTTGGGTATCTGCACTTTATCTGGATTTTTCTTTGTGAAATAAAGTTCAAAATTTGGCCTATCAAATTCAGAAAAATTACTTATGGGTATTGGCGTAGAAGGATATGGACCTCTTTTGGAATCTGGTGGCTGTAACATGCATTGTGAATTGTGCTTTTACTCATATCTTTTGGTGATTCAGGATTGTTCAAAGCAGTTTTCACAGATGTGGAAGTCATTTTAATTGAAGGTAACTTCAGGAAGTGGAGACTCTTGCTGTTCTCAGGGACTGGCTATTGTTGTGCTTGTAAGCTGCACACAAGCTTGTTTACAGGTTTTAAGGTACTGACAGATCTTACAGGTCAAGGAAAACATTGGTAAATACAGATTCTTGTGATAACTGAAGTTCTAGGCATGATGTATTGCTAGATCTTTGGGGTTTTTTCCACTGTTTCTAGAATGTAGTCAGATTTTAACTATGGCTTTAACACTGATCTGAACAAAATGATCAAATTCAAATGAGGGTTGGGCATCTTTTACATACTGTGCGAGCTGAGCGTTGTGCTGTCTTCCTTGTCTTGCCCTGGGCTTTTTCCCACAATACTACAAGAGTTGAACCAGTGCAAACATAGCTGCAGGTGTCTAAAACTGGTTTCTGACATGAAGATGAGATTTTATTCATGCAAATGCTTGCCTAGTGGGCACATACTTCAGCAACAGTGCAGCTTTGTAGTGATGGTCCCTTCTGTAGGCAGGTTTGTGTTTCCCAGCACAATGCCAACAAAGTCGGCAAACTTATTGGAGGGATTCTAATTATGGTTGTCTGAAACTTAGGATTTTACCTTACATTTTATGGAGACCCAACTCAAACCTTTTCCTGGTCCATGACCTGGGTGGTTAAAGAAGGTCACTGGTTAAAAATATGATACGCATTAGCAACTTGTGTTATGTGGGCAATGCTGTGCTGGTAGCTAAGGGAAGTGGAATTACTATGTCAAAGTCCAGAAGGGGCTATCAGACCTAGGGGAAGTCCCATTCACAGACCTAATTTGTAACAAGTCTATGCATATAGAGTTGTTCTGACCTTGTGTGGCAATTCCCAAAAGGGAGTAGTTGCATGCCAAAGCTGAATGAAAAATTCAGCTTATTTTGTATTTTAAAATACAAAAGTGATAGGAACTTCCTCTCAACCAGATGTTATTAATTACTCTTACTGTATGGTTCCAAGCAGAATGATTTGGCTGTTAGGTGAATAGCACTGTAGGCAAGTATTACTCTGTGCATGTGACATATTTTAGCAATGTATTAAATATGCTCAGTGGCCACAGCATATTTTCCAAAAGCACAGTGGAATAAAATATATTGGACCAGATGATGAAGTGCAGAACAAAAGAATCTTTATAATAAAGGCAGTGTAAGTTGCAAAGTATTACTGTTTAGTCTTCATACTGTAATTTCTCCTAATAGTGAGTAAAATTTTTATTTGTCACAGCCTTTGTTTTAAATTTTCTGCAGTGGAAGTTAAGTGCTGGTATTTATAAGATGTTCAGTGCTGCTAAAAGGCTTTGCAGGTGGCACTTACCACTGTTTTCCTCCATAAAGTAGTCTGGAAGATGGTTTCCTTGACTTAACAAGTCTCATTTTGTGCAAAGTGACAAAAATTCCCCTATTCTTTTCTTTCCTATATATTTATCTTGCCTTTCTGCTGTTGCCACACAAAACCTCAGAATTGTCTCCCAGCCAGTCTGTTTTCAAATGAAGCAACTGTTGAAATGTGATCCTTATGTAGTGAAGCTGAATCACAATTCTTGCAACACATGCATCTAATGATAGGCACAGACTGCTTTCTATGGACAGAGAGGAGTAAAGATGAAAAATGGGTGCAATAGGCTTTATTCTACAATCTGTGCTCCATTTAAGTACTCCTGCTGAGCACAGTAAAACTTCTTGCTTAATTGAAGGTCCTGTCCATGTACAGGTTCCTTCAAAGCTTCAACAGTGTCCCAGGCTAAAACAAATACACAGAATAGCACATGACTTACTGGACAAAGGCTGCTGCAGTCTGTGGACATGAGGAAAAACAAACTTGAGAGAAAATAGAGTAATGCATCAATACGATTTTCGGTTAATATTGGGTCGTAAAATACATCCTTGTTTGCAGCAACCCTGTTGACCTCAGGTAGCATACGAGTTGCAGGTAGGTCAAACTGATTATGTGCAGCAAGCTTTGGTATCTGAACTGTTTCATTACAGTAGTCATCAGAAATGTGTGGTGTAAGCTATCCAGAACTTCTAACCACTGTTTCTGCTACCTGATTTATTTTCCTTGGCAAAATGTATTTGTATGGTCTCACACCTTTTTTTGTCTCCCACTTCCTTGACTCATCCTTTTTCCACAAGAAATCAGGCTGCAAGAGCTCTCTTACTAGATGGCAATCAACAGTCTTTTTCTCCTGAAATGCTGCCCACCAGTTGTTCAGCCTGTTGAAGGCAGGGATAAAATAGGAGAGAAAAAGCTCTGAAATCCTTATGGGCCAGGGTCCAGACTTTACAGTGCCTTGTTCTGCATCAGTTGTGTAGCTGGATTATTCTATTTTTAAGTATATACATCATCTCTAATAATACTGGGTCAACTACTGTTAGGGTAGGGCTTAAAGAAATATTTGGGCTATGATAATCCTTCAGGAAAAATCTGCCTCTACCAACTGTATGTAGTTTTTCAGCTGTTTGTATATGTCTTCATTCATCTTATCTCTGAAGTAGAACTCTGCCTCTAAACTTCAGCAGCGTAGGTTGTCACATACACTGATCGCATACAAGGCATTGCATTCCTGACTGTCTCTAACATAGCGGTTTTACAAGTATCAAGTATTTAGAGTTAATTCTAGCAATCAAATCCAAGGATTAGTGTACTTCAAAAAAAAAAAAGTTGTTTTCATGTTGCATATTTTCCCCTGTGCTAGAAGATTATTGTATATAAAGAGATATCTTGAAGCTTGTATGTTGCATAAATCACGCAGCTTGGTCTTCTGGAGTTGGAGTTCAGTTAAGGTTGCAGGTCTAATTTGGCAATAAAGAAAATACTCAGGAGTTGTTCAATATAGTTTAGAAAAAATCAAAACTATTGCATTTCATCTGAAGTCTTTACTGATTGTGCAGTTGTATGAAGTGCTTATGTAGGCAGGCATCAAAGTCCATTCTCTGCCTGCAAGTCAGAGGCCAGGTTAAGTAGCTCACCCTTGGGCATGTGTCAGAGCTGGGAGAAGAGTTCCACACTCCTGGGGCTGCACTTGGAGTCTAGCAAATTTGTGTTGTTAACTGTTAATAAGTTAACTTTTGTATTCTCTAGAGGTTGGAGTTGGTTTGTATTTGTCTTCCTTGTTACCACCCTTTGCACATAACAAGAACGGTAAGGTGAGAGCAGGGATTGCTATGACAAGATGCAAAGGGGGAGGAGGACAGAGCAGCATGGTCTCCTGTAACTGGATGAAAAGGAAGGTTCTGATCTGTGTTCTCAGGCAGTAATTTGCACCTTTGTGCAATACTGTGCATATGCCATATGCCTTCTTACCTCAAATAATGTTTATATCGAGCATATGCCTAAAGGCATTATCCTGAAGCTGCTGAGTGGTTCTTTTTCTTTAGTCTTGTTTGGACTTCTTCCTTGTTTTGCCTCAGTAAAGCTAGTGGAATCACTCTACTTGGGCAGCTCTGTCAGTCCCTACCTTATTGACTGTTGAGCCTATTGATTAAATTAATCCAAATTTGACGGAGGCATTTGGAGTTATTTGCAGTAGTGTCTGAACAGAAGAGACTCATTCATGCTTCCATCAAGAGGAGAGGTAAGAACAGTTCAGCCCTTATCCTGTTTTGTCTGCCCAGACACTCATTGTGTTTGTTTTTTCTGGACTAGAAGCAGCATGTGCTGATTGTTGCCCAGTTGGCAGTTCAAGAGAGTCCTGTGCAAATCACCGTAGGGGGATGCAAGACTGAACTGGCATCCTGAGGAAGTAAGTGGGTGTGCAAGAGAGGCAGGTGATTTGCAATGGTGTGGGTGGCTGGGAAGGAAAGTAGCTAGTTATGTGTGTATGTTTAGGGAATCTGTGGAAAATTTAAGGTAGATGTGGTAAATATGGAAAGTAGTGTTGTTGTAGGTCAGTTGTAGGTGATACAGGACTGGAGTATCTGCAGAGGAGGAGACATACAGCATAGGTCCATGGGAAATAAGGCTTCATTTTGCTCCTTACTAATTCATTTTGCTTTTATTTATTCCTGTATAAAGATTTGTTCTGAATTTGTGTACTGGGCAATATGTTTTTCTTACTAAACACTAGAAAATGACCAGCTTTCTGCTAAAGTAAGGTTTGTCAATGAAGCGCTTGACTTTGAGTACTGTGAAGCGTGTTCAGTTTGGCTTTAGTGGCAGTTGGATGATATTTCTGTTTATAATGAATTAGAATCAAGCTACTCTGGAAAAACAAAAATTCTAAGAATAGTATGCTGGTAAATTCAGCCATGCCAAGGGGTTTGCCTCACTGTAATGCATTCCTTGGGCAGATTCCTGATCTTAGTTGTCAATATCTAATGTGAGACTATAAACTTATATTTAATACTATTTTCATGGCTTTTTAGAAGCACGAGAGGCATGTACATTCCTAGAATGACTTTCTTGTATTGGCAGTTCATGTTTATGTAGTCCTGGAAGTGCCTGCAGTGGCACATCAGTTGCTAGTGCAGATGAAATTAAGAGCCATTACCTCCACAGCTATGGAAGCAATAGCATGACCTTCTGCCACTAATAGGAACAACTTAAGCAACTTGAGCTTTTAATTAAAATTGCATTAAATGAGCAAACCCAGCTTTTCTCAAATCTTTAGGTAATGGCTTAATGCAGCGCATCTTCTGGAAAAAATATAGCAGAATCAGAATAAAATGAGTGTGAAAACTTTACCTGGTGGAACTAATGCTTAAACCTACATTTATACTGAAAATCCTTTATAAAAACAGGGGGTGGGAGAGAGGAAATTTGAAATTTAAAAACTTATTGAAGGATAGAAGACATGTCAGGCAGGACTTCAGGAAAAAGTGACAGTGAATATTAACTGCTGCTGCTTCTCTCTTGGCAATTCTGCTGCAACCTAATGGCAAATAGCTCTCACTAGGACTGGGCATCTCTTGTGTCTGCTGCTTGAAGATTAAGGGCTGTGTGAAATGTGCAGAAATGCTCAGCTGTTCATTGCATCTCTTTAGAACTTAACACCTGTTAACATCTGGAAGTGTCTGTTTTGAAATAACCCTTTTCACTGCCATGTTAAACAGAGGGATACAGGAATTTAAACAGCTTGCTTTTCCTTACAAAATGAATTGGACAAAAAATCACTTTACAGAGCAAAATAAGTGATTCGTATGTGTTCCTAGAAAACCATAATGTCCTTGCCCATATATTTTTTTTACATAGTGTCACAAGTGTACTAATGACAAAAAGGCCATTTTCTTGTGTATGCCATGCTTCATGAGCTTTTATAGCTGGTTAGTTGTTAGCTGGTCGTTAGTTGTTCCTTCCCTTCCCGTATCAGTTTGTTGTTGAACTTATTTTTCATTTTCACAAACCTTTACGTTTAGATTGCTTTTTTCCAAAAGGTGGCTCTCCGAGGGTGATAGGCTTAAAGTGCAGTAATCCTGTCAGTAGCTGGAGTTTTCACAGGTAGCTGCATATACAAGTTAGAAATGTTTCCATTTCTCCCAGATTTTTTTTGTGTCCATCTGAAAATTCATGAGAACTTAAAGTAAATCTTTGGTTTCGTGCTTGACTTTTGATGCCAAAATCAGGCTTAGAATTCTGACACCGAGGCTTTTCTCTGCAGGCATGGGAGGGAGGCTGTTTTCAAAAGAATCAGAGTACAGTAGAGAAAAGATACCAGACGTTGTAGGACTTGAGAGAACAAGGATTAGATTAAGGAATAGAGAAATTGGTGATACTTGGAACTGGAAGCAATAAATTGTGGTTTCAAGTAGGGCAGTAAGTCACAGGAGGAGATGTGTTCTCCTTAGTACTGAGCACTGACATGACAGACTGATCTGGTTTGGAAATGAGGAGGTGGGTGGAGAGGAAGAATGAGAACATGTCACACAAAAAAGGTTACTTTGCCAGCAATTTGCTTTGTTTTCCCTACTACTACAGCAAGTATTTCTTTGCTTCCATTCTTTCTAATCTGGAAGTGACCTTGTTTAGTAAATGACAAGGCTTTATTTCCGTGATTTCTCATATTCAGTATCTGGCACAAAGGAACAGATGGACTGCAAAGAAGAAACAATGAATGTAGTAATACTTAGGCTAGTGAGAGACCTTTGGAAATGGTAACTCGTGAGTCTGACTGCAGGGCATGCAGTTAAGGGGAGGACATTTTAATCAGTGTTCTCCTGCATTTTAACTACCAGCTGCTGCCAGCCTGGATTCACAGGTCACAAGACAGTGGGTGACTTTAATTTCCTTTACTGTGCCAGAGCTTCCAATTTTCGTGTTCTAGATATGGCTTTGCTTCAGATTTACTGTAGTGTCTTGTTTACATATCCATCAAGCTGGGGTAGTTGTTGCTTCACATCAGGGCTGGCTTAATGTTTGTATAACTCTGAGGAAAAGCTCGGGTTTATGTCAGAATGTTTGGGATTTTTCCCACTGGTGGAGAGAAGGGCTGTTTGGACAATCTTTTTAGACAGAAGCAAGTTTTCTCTCCTTTGTTTTGCTTAAATAGTTAGATATTATTTGTTAAATTATATGTGCCTTCACTAACCTGTATCTCTTTTGCTAATAACCAGACAAGAAAATGGTGCTGTTAACACTGTTAACCTGAGAAGTCAAAGCAGCAAAATACTATGTATTAATTCAGTTTTATTTGGGGTTGTTTAAAGAAAGTTGGATTCTGCCATTTCATGCAGGCTTCACGTGGTTTTCATAAAGTTCATCTGTTGAAAAATGCCAGAGCAGAGCCAGATATTGAGACCTGGATCAAGAGATTTGACAGCTGAATGGTAATGAAAGCATCTACATGTTTTGGTTTGATGCTAAGAAGTTGAGACTAAAATCTCATTTGTGGATTGCAGATAGTGGATAACTGCAAGAAGTTTAAGGGGTTGTGCTGCCCCAAACCTGTGTGGAGTGGGGTATTTTGCTCCTGCAATGGCTCTGATCCATATGGTGTATCTGTTACTGTGTGCCACACAAGTACAGGAGGAGACAAATAGTCAACTTTAGTGGTGTTGAGGTGCTTTGTAAGATTTTATTTCTAATTTAATTTGCTGTTTTATGATGGAAAGTCATAGGCTGTAATCATGCAATACAGTGGTTTTGATTAAAATTATCTTTTTTTTTTTTTTTCCTTAGGTGCCCAGAAATGCTAAGCTAAAAGGTTAATGTTTCGTTTGCTTTCTGACATATTCTTTTATTTCCCTGGGGAAGAAAAGCAGTGAACTTGCTGTGCTGCATTACTTCACTGCCTGGAGTGGATGCATTTCATCAGTGTATGGTGTAGATGCTATTTTTAACAATAACTTGAAGGGATAGCCCTGCTAAAATTACATCATTAATACACACAGCTGAAAGGAAATGGCATAAAACACAACTGTGCCTTAGATTCTCTCTATTGTGTTTTATGCTTTTGTGGGTGTACTAGTTTCTATCATTCAAGCAGATATAGTTGGACCCCACCTGTATATTTGCTAAGGATTCAGACTTTGTCGTTTTGTAAGTGGTCCTGTGGAAGTGTGTAATAACTGAACTTTGTCTGCAAAAACAATAGGTATGAAATAGATATTAGTGGCTTGGGAAGCTCAAAGTTTGTATTCCTTCCTGTCCTCATTACTAAATAGGTCAGGGATTTGATGGATCTCCTACTATTGCAAAAGATGGTGGGGGAACAAGAGTCTTGAACTCTAGTTTTGCTAGAAGTGTGTTTTACCTCATTCTGTACTGCATGCTGAAGAACCTAGTGCCAAGTGTGGAGAGTCAAAGCTTTAAAACTCTGAGATTTTTTGTGGATGAGGTTTTGTTTTGTTTCTGTTTTTTTTCCCTTCAGTTTCTGGGCGCTCTTGCTGCCTTGGCACATACTAACAAAATCTGCTTTCGTCTTTTCCTTCTTACATTTGCTTCATAGATGTGTTAAAAACAGTTGTCTAATAGTAGACAGTATCTCTAAATAAGCTTAAATGCTGAATTAGAACCTTTTTTTCTGTCTCTTTGAATTACTAGTCAAATCTTGTCTGGGGTCCAGAATGAAGGAACAATGATTTATACAAAAGTAGAAAAGGGAACAAGAATATTAAAGCCTGAGACCAGAGACCTGAGAATGTACAAGGACATAATTGCCAACAAAAGGAGAACCTCACAGAAGTGGCTGTGCAGAGGGATATTTGTTTCTCACTGAACTAAGTTCTTGAATGCATGTGTGGCTCTTGGCAAGACTCTATGTACTCAAGGTTTTGCCTATTCTACATTAGTCCTTTAGCCTTACACTGTGTAAGGTGTTCTTACATAGTATGCTAACAGAGTATTTTTTCATTGTTAACAAGATTTTCATGTTGTAATTCTTTGGGGGGGAGTGGGGGGAGGGAGAGCAGCAATAAAATTACTTTGTCCCTGCTGTTACAGCCTTAAATCACGAGTTTCAAGATGCTGGTTCTGTTCTCAAACATGCAGAAAACAGCATGTGCTTATTTACATGAGCATTAAACTATGCTGTTCTGGAGTGGCTGCCTTTCAAATAAGACTAGCTGCGTGTATTGATGTGCCTTTGAGTTTGAAATGGACTTTGCTGCTGTATGTTTGCTTTGGAGTTGGAAACTCTCTTAACTCCTTTAGGTAGGTGAAGGATTTCTTCTGCCAACGTTGGAGCAGGCAGCATCTGATCTCAGAGCTCTGGTGTTTTATCACCAGATTGCCCTTCAAGCCAGGACATGCTGGCTGAGCAGCTGCTGTGCTGTAATCTCACTGACAGGGGTCCAGCTATGCCGATATATGGTTACATGCTGCAGCCCACAAGTGATATTTGTGCTGCAGAAAAAAATATATGAACATATGTTTATATCATCTATATATCTAACATGTATTCTTGTTCCCTTTTCTACTTTTGTGTAAATCATCGTTCCTTCATTCTGGATGCCAGACAAGATTTGACCAGTAATACATGTATACATGTAATAATCAGGTCCTGACTTGATGACTTGAAAGCTTAAAAGTGTTGCTGGGCAAATCCTCATGTGATGCAACTGTGATTACAGCTGTAATTGTTTTTATGCAGTGGGGACTGGGTCTTGTTAATAAAGAGTAACAGTGGATTGTAATTATCGAAGTGGGACCTAGAAGACTTAAATGAATAAAATCTTGTGTGATGAAGGAAAACTAATGGGTGGTAGGCAACCTTAAATCTCTTCCCATTTTCCTCATCCTTCCAAGAAAGGTTGGTTGTTGTTAGTTCAAACTGCACCCAAAGGTGACATCTTGCGTTACTTCAATGGTGGGTCAGCTGTGTTGGTGTGAGACTCAATTTGTCTGGCTGTATTTAGGACACTGCTGTAAACTTCAAAGCAAATGCCATTGGATTCCCTGCTGTGGACACTACCTGAATGTGTCACATTTTCTCCATCTGGTTCCCTTTCAGGTTTATATTACCTTTCTAAGCTCAGGGTAAGTGTCTGTTCCATGCAGACATAGAAACTTCAAAGGCTTCAGCTGAATTGGGGTTGTTTCCTTTGGTGATGTTTAGATTTAGAGAAGCCTGGTGTTTGGTACACTTCAGCACAAAATCTGTGATTAGGGAAAGGGCCTATGCTACCAAGAGTGTTCTCCATGGAAAATTGACTTCGCAGTCCTAGTTTTGTCAGTGAATATAGCATTTGTATTAGAACTAATCATCTGGCTTGCCTTGGGTTTGTGGGGGTTCCAGTGAGCTAGAGAAAACCCTTTCTAGGGGAGCATAAGGCTTCTCTAGGCTGAGCTAACCTTCTCTTAAGAATAAGAAATAAAGCCAATATTTTCTTTAAAAGAGATCTAAGAACAGCAATTAAAATAATTACTCGATCAGATAAAACTAGACTAAATATACAAGAAGCCTGTTACTTACCCAGTAAGTAAAAGTATTTATATACTAACTTGAACATCTCTTGATTGCAGAGATATTTTTACTGCTGCGGGCTGTGTAATTAGATATGGGCAGCCTGCTTCTTTTAATTGCCTATACAAGAATGTATGTCAGTGGTTACTGACAATGCCTTCAGACTGAGTGTTTGGGTTTATGGTCACTTTTGCAGGAGTACTTTTGAAAAGAGAAGTCAAGTTAAATTGGAAGATGAGTGAGGCAGTGGGCTGGATCTCCGAGCAAATTAAGTACACAGCTGCATTCGTAACTTACACATGCTTTTCTCAGTTGTATGAAAATAGTTAATTAGCTGCTGTTACATATAGAATTAGCCAGCTTGGGGAATTAGGCAGTAAATATATTTTACAAATTAAATTCTGAAGTCCTTTAAAAATGCAGCAGTCCCCCAGCCACCAAACAAGAGAATCTGAGCTCCTGATTACCCTTAAACACTGCAACTGGTCTGAATTTGTTGTAGGATACCTTTAAGCCTTCAGTGTTGCAAGTATTTACCTAAAATCATGCTTGAAAATGCCAAAGTGTTTCCATGGTATTAAAAAACATAGTTAAGCATTCCTTTCTGGATTTGTTCTGCCTGATATGACAGAGATACATCTTTGCTTGATTAGAGGTCCTTGAATTAAGAAGTAATATTTTACCTGTTGCTCAGTTGTCCCTATCTAATGTCAAACTCTTGCAGACTCTCTTGGCTCTGTATCATAGCTCTGCTTCAGCCCAGAGCATTATTATATATATTTCAGCAGCATATCCTTGGTAAGTATACATTTCAAGGCACAGCACCTGCTTAGTGACATGTGTTAGTGCTCAGATTTAGTAAGGCAGTGGAGCTGTTACACAAATATGTCCAATACAGCAGCCCTTTCTGGGTAATTTATTCTGCAAAAGCTTTTTCTGGCCTTAGAAAAGAAAGAAAGGCAACTTGTAAGGCAGTTTTCTTCAGTGGCAGTGGCAGGCAGCTCGGCAGCGGTAATGTGAATGTTAGTGCTCTTGGCTCAAAGTAGCTGGTAAGAAAAACCTTCATACTGGTTTTTGAAGCTGCAGCTTGATTTTGAAAGCAGCTGACTGATTCTTCTGGGGTTTACATTTTCCTGTCCAGATGGGAGTCTTCTCCAGCCTTCAGCACAGACAGCTTTTCAGTTTATTTAAGCCTTTTGAATCCAGTGAAGTTGCGAAACCATTCTTTAGGTTGATTGGCTTTTGTGGTTGGCTAAAGTGCTGACAGTATCATTCAGTAGGCTCAAAACAATGTATGAATTCAATTAAGTCTTAAAAGCTAATATATACAGACTTCTTTTGTAATATTTGTCTTTTTTGGAGAAACGTAAGAAGGTCACTTAGTTGGAAAGTTTAACAAGCCAAACAGGAAATAGCAGGAACATGAAAACTACTAGTTTGATTGGGGGTGAGTGATACAATTCCAGTGTAGTACTGCTTCCTATATGCTGCCAAAAGCAAGGTGATGTCCTTGATTTTCTATAAATCTGTGTCATTATTTCCTGTGGAATATTGCAGTTCATAATCTTAAGTCTTGCTTTTAAATTAAAGAAAGATTAATTTGTCACTTCAGGTCATGTTACAAGTATGTGCTGTTTGTGATCCTATTCTCTAAATTGGCAGAATCCTGATTTCTGACAAAGTTCTAAGTTCTAAGCATTTCTTCACAAAAATCCTAATTTCTGACAGTTCTAAGAGCATTTCTTCTGCTAATGTTGCTGCTAACAGATTTTTTTTCATTATGTCAATGAAGCTTTAATTTCCAGTGCCTTCCTGTGTGGTTTTGTAAAAGCAACAACCGGCCAGAAGACTTTCTTGCTAACTAGTAAAACTGGTTACAAGTTTTTTCCTAGCTGTAGCTTCCTTTTTAAGCAGACACTGTAGAAAATCTGCTGTCTGCTCTTCTAACTTTAGTCTTAAGAGATACCAGCAGAAAAGAGGATGGTGGATGCTGTTACAAGGCTGAAAGGGGTTTTAACAAGTCCAGCATACCTTAAACTCAAGTTCTGTTTTTTCCCTTTTTCTCCATAAAACCATCTGTCTTAGTAAGAGAAGATGATCGGTTTAGCACTGACTCTTAAGGAACCACAAACTCTTAAGATTAAGAGAAGTAAAGTCCAAGAAGCAGAAATTTAGGAAGCAGCAAGTGATACGATGTGCTAAATAACTGCTAGCCAGTAGTTCTTGGGTCATGACATGCTGCTTGACCAGCTTCAGGCAAGAAGCAGAGGCCCCTTTTTGTCCTCTGCTGAATTTTCCCTCCTTTGTTGTTCTGAATGAAAGCTGTGATGGTAATTAGTCCTGTCTCCTGAGTTTGTGTTAGCAGAATTAGTTCCTGCAGGATACTTGGTTTAAAGAATGTGCTCTGTTTGGAGTCTAGATGAATGTGTGATTTCTTTTCAAGACATGATTTTTGTATTGCCATGATCACTGCTAAGTTTCAGAGCTATTGTACACATAGTGGTCTCATCTCTGGAACATAGTCCATAATTTCTTGGATGGATCAGGCTTCATGGAGTATTTTAAAGGTACCTGATAAGGGAGGAATAAGCAAAGATGTTACTGTGTTTTCATACCAAGGTTTTGGGATCACTTCAGTGTCCCAGTTATGCCTCTTTGCACGTTTTCTCAATCCATAACCACTGTATTACATAAAACCGGGTTAATATCTTAATAAATTACCCTGCTGTGTCTGGAGAGTTCGGAGAATGAGATGTCATTTCTCTTCACTAATGTAGTAATGAAAGGTCATTATTACATGACAACTCAATGTGGTGAACTGTAGAGAAATTGCTTCATCCTTTCCTAGGTTTGACTTTTTCTAGGTAGTAAAATAAGTTCATTTTCAAAAAGAAACACTTACTTCCCTACCTGTTTTCCCTTACTTTAAAGGAAATATTTTAAAGATGGTTCTTGATGCTTTTGAGTGGAAGCTTTTTTCCCTCTAGTATAGCTATAGATAGACAAGCTCATAACTGAGTGAAATGCACTTGTCACTCAAGTTAAATTTACGTCATGCTTTTTAACTGGTTAATGTGGGAGACAGTGGAAACTATATGGTTATTGCCAAAGAGAAGTAACTGCTTGTCTGGAGAAGAAAGAGTTAAAGAAGAAACAAAGTACAATCAAGCAGAGCAACCCAGCTGGCTGAGGAGGAGAGAGCATAAGATACCAAGACACCTGGCTGAGGAGGAGAGAGCATAACGATAAGAGACTGGCAACTCTGGGAGTGGTTGTGAGAAAGCGAGCAGTGTTAAAAAACAAACTGTAAGTCAGGAACTAAACATGATAGGCTACAAATAGAATGGTATAAAAAGTTTGAGCAGTAGGCAATAAAGTGATTCACTGCATGAAGATGCTCTGGGTCCGTGTCTTCATCCTCTCAGGTTGACACACATTCTAAGAATGTATTGTTTCCTGTCTTTTAACATTCTTTCCTTCTCCAGAAGCACACTTTCTCTAAGTACAAACTATTTCATAGGAAAGACCATCTTTTGTCATTCCATTGTTTGGACTCTGGCCCATCAGTGTTTTGATGCAGATCAGTATCTCTTAAAAGGAATAGTTTGTGAGTTAATGAGTCATGAAACAATCCAAGGTGTGCCTTTGCTGGGTATTGAATTGAGCAGAGTTCAAGCTGAATGTTTTCAGTGTTATCCTCTTAACATTTAAGTGATTTAGAACCTCTTAGGTCAAAGTTTGAAGTGAGGCTTTGGGGACATGCTTCCAGTGAAATCTTCCTCTAAAGGAGTCTTGGGGACAGATCAACAGTGCCAACCCTTTCTTGGCTTTAATGACAAAACTAGCTAATACTATAGTTCTCTAATTTATTACAACGGGTTTTAGTAAATAAACATGAGACTGACCTGATTTGACATCCTGGGATGTATCATTAACATCAAGTTCTGAAAGCTGCTGATCAATACCAGGATTTACGTAGATCTCAGTTCTCTCTTATCTGCTCATCTTACAGACTTTGGCCAACCATTTCTCTATGTGCTTTGAAAACCTAATGTTTGATCTGCAAGTTTTCTTTAGGCTTCCAGTATTCTAGTTAATAAATAATTTAAGTTATGAGAAGTAGGAGGGTAGGAAATAAAATAAATTTAGTTGATGAGAAAACTTAGTCTTGTGTGTTTGTAGCAGAAGAAATTCAGTGTATTTGCTGTTAAGAAGAGTGGGTCTTGGGATTTTACTGTTCTCCATTGTAGCCTAGCTAAAAAGCTTTTAAAAGATAAGAAATGGGAATGAAGGAAGCTTTCTGAAAACAAGCAAATAAAATAGCCCAAACCTTTTAAGCTCCTACTCAGAAGCAGTTTCTCAGCTTCAATTCAATTCAGTTGATCAGTTGTTAAACAAAACCAGCCACAAGCAACTTTACTTTCATGTGCTTGTAGCCAAAAAAATGCTTTGAAATTAGCAAATAAACTGGGTTTTGTGGTTTTCCCTCCCCCTCCTTTGTCTGTATGTATGGGAATGTAAATATTGGTGGGTTTGAGTGTTCAGTGGGGAGGCATTGTGAGGTTTTATTTCCAGTTTTGGGCAGTCATTTGGGATTATCTTCTGATGTCTAATGGGCAACAGTAATTGAGTAATGCTGCTTTTGAAGTATTTCTTTTAGCAAAACAAGAGGATTTGGCATATGAAAGCCTTGGCGTTGCATTTTTGGTTACCACTTCCGTGTAAATAAGGGTATAGAAAGTATTTTATTAGTTCCCTTTTGTTAAGTAGACCTTTTCAGCAAAAATTCAATTGCTGTGTTTGTGTTCGAATTCCTGTTTCTATGAAGGCAAAACTTCATGAATAAAAATTAATAAATCTTTAAATCCAGAAGCATCAGTTGTGATTATGTACTTGGCCTCATGTATAACACAAACTAAATGGTTTTAGTTAAGGTTTTTTTCCTGCTTTACATAAATGCTATGATTTATTTTTACTTTTTTGTCTGGTACCGTGTCTCAAGAGCTGTACAAATCCAACCCAGTCTCTTGACACTCAAATTTTACTACCTGAATGCTGGAGGACAGTGTTTCCATGCTACATGCCACAAAAACTAAACCTACAAGCAGTGATTTAATAGAAAGGAAAATAATGAGGTAGGTATGGAGTATAATTACTCTTTCAGATGGTGTGGTTAATTCTTCCTGGTAGCTTCAATGCCATTCAGTTGCTCAGCTCTTGTGATGTGCTCCTGGCTTGCAGTCTTCTCTGTGGTTTAGTCTAGCTCTAGACTTTTATGTATGTTTTCTTTCGGTAAAGAAAATGGCTTCAAAAAAAGGTGCTGTTGTAAAGCTATTCATGAAATCAAAGATAAAACATAGTGGTACAAACTGAACTCATACGCACAATAAAACTAGTGAAAGATGGAATGGATGTTTGATTTCATTCTAGAGTGCTTGTTAGGGCTGAATTATTGGATGCTGTTAAAAAAGAGTAGCCTTCAATCAGCACTCGTGTGATTATCTCAAATTTTTTTACTTTTTCAGGAGGAATTAAAAAAAAAAAAATCTCAGTGTAGATTGAGACATTGATTCATCCGGTCCTTTTACTGGTTAACAGGGCCTTGATCCAGAAGCTGAAAAAACCCCAACCTGCAATGGGGTGTTAATGTGTCTTCCACATATGATGTCTCTTCTGCTCTCACCTATATCCACTGCATGTTTTACCCTGACCTGCCAGGAGTGGCTAATCCTAAAGTGTTTGACTCTATCTTTCACTTTATGTAGCTGCTAACATTTTGGGAGAAGGAGGTCCAAGATCCTGCTCTTTCCCAGGGAGAGGCTGTCATCAGGAAAGCCAGAGGCTTGAATACCTGGGTCATGAGGAAGAGGGGAGGAGTTGTCTGTGCCTTCATGGAGACACTCAACTAATTGATGACAAATGCACGAATACCAGCCAAATGGGTAAAGGCTTGAATAAGAAAACAGACCTGGATAAAATGTCTTCAAACCCGCTAAATATTTTGCCTTGACATACTGTACCAGGGAGTGGGGGGGAAGCACCTCTAATGGCTGTGATTCCTGCCTCTGCTGTATTTCGAATGCAAGCTTCCATACTTGATACAATTCTATGTACAGTTGAAAACTACATGAAGAAGACTTCTCTTTTGTGTGTAAAAGAAAGCAGCAAATAAAGTAATACTAAAAAAAAAACCCACAAAAACCAACTTGGGAAATTTGATTACAGAAAATGTGTGAGTGAATGAAGATGGTTTTGTGCTGTCTGCTGCCCTTTCAAAGTAGGCTTCCGCAAACAGCAGAGGCTCAGCTAGTGAAAAGTCTGGTTCCTAGAAACGACAAATGGGTGCATAGGGTGTGGAATATGTGTATGTGTGGGTATGTTGCAGTGCTCTGCCTGTTTCTGAGTGATGCTGCAAGGCACTTGTAACCCAAAGGGTGCCACAGCCTCCTTTGTATTTCTCTGCCCCTTTCATATGTCATTTGTGATCTTGTCTGACACTTTCACTTCCCTGCCTTAATTCCCTAGATAATCATGGATAAATCTCCATGATGGAAGTCTTCTGTGCCCCTCTGCCAATGCAGCTTAGCCTAGCAGAGAGGGAGGCATGTACACTTACACACAAGCACTTTTCTTGGATCGTTTTATAGGGAAGTGCTGGGAGAGGGGAGCAGAGAGTAAACTATGTCTCTGAGATGTGATGTTGTGACTGGTGTCCTGCCAAGCCGCTCTGGATGGATCCTGCCCCTTGCACAACAACAAAGCCTAAGGTGGAGAGCGTAGCTGGACTACTTGGGGATGAGTTCCCATTGATTAGTTCCAGACTCAAAGCTCAAATGTAAAGTAGTGCAGATACACTATCTCTGGATATCTCCTGAATTAGAAATAGTAACTTTAGGAGATTTTTTTATCCCCTGGGTTGAGAAGCTTGATTTTTCTTGAATTTAGCATCCTGAAAAGACAACAGTATCATGTGTTCTTAATTCCATACTAAAGTTTTTCTGGTGATGAAATCATTTATAGCGATACTGGGTAGAATCAGCTCTTTGAGTGATTTCCCGTGCTTTTGATAGTAAATACTATTAAAAAATACATATTTTTTTTTTTTACTTTATTATTAGTTAGGCAGCACATTTAATATCTACTTGTTTCTGCTTGGTAGGTGGCACCTTTTTCTTCCTGAATGTTGTATAATTGATTGTTCTGAATAAAGGTGAGCTTCACGGTAGGTTTAGGAAGCTTATTTTAATAAAACCAAATGTAGAGTAAGTAATACTGTTATGGTTTAAGCCCAGCCGGCAACTTGGAACCTTGCAGCCACTTGCTCGCTCCCCCCTCTTCCTTCCTCCACCTGCTCCCAGAGTGATGGGGAGCAGAATCGGAGGAATGTAACTCCCATGGGTTGAGATAACAGCTCTCCAGTAACTAAGGTATAATACAAACCACTACTGCTACCAATAATAATGATAAGAGGACTGACAAGGGTAGAGGACACAACCGCTCACCACCCGCCGACCGATACCCAGCCCGACCTGAGCAGCGATCTGGGCCTCCCGGGTAACTCCCCCCAGTTTCTATACTGGCCATGACGTGCTGTGGTATGGAATAGCCCTTTGGCCAGTTTGGGTCAGGTGTCCTGCCTCTGCTTCCTCCCGGCTTCCCCTCCTCCCTGGCAGAGCATGAGACTGAGAAAGTCCTTGGTCAGAGTAAACATTACTGAGGAACAACTAAAAACATCGGTGTTATCAGCGTTGTTCCCAGGCTGAAAGTCAAAAACACAGCCCTGCACCAGCTACTAAGAAGGAGAAAAAATGACTGCTATAGCTGAACCCAGGACAAATACAAAGAGTATGTGAGGGGCCACATAACAAAAATATACAACTTAACAAATTAAACAAAACTCTGAGATAGGTGATATTTTTCATGGCATTAGATAATTGGGAGAAAATTACTGGAGCACTTCATATAATTAGAAATTATATAGTCACTTGTCCCTAGAAGCGTATTGCTGCTACACAGTGAACTATATTTCATGCTCTAGGACAGACCTAATCTTACAAGATTTGGTTTGGAATTGCTGCAAGGTGCAGAAATAACTACCTAATGGTTTGCTTTGCTAATTACAGTCATTTTCCAGAGGATAAATTCACTTCAGCAGATTATATTAACTAGATTAAGTTCAGACCAGAATTTAGGCATGAAAAGGTCATGGAACTGTCAGCACAGCAAAATCCACGAGGTGATTTAAGGTTTGTTATTAATCCATATAGAAAAAGAGCAATAGCTTGATTTTTGTATTGATAGGTAATACTATTTTGCCTGAATTACTGTAGATGAATAGGTAAAGAGATGGGACTTGAATACTGTAGAAATGTCAATGATAAGTAAAGTGACACTGGATTTGCTATGAGTGACAAGTGGTGAGGAACACTTGTTATGTCTTTGTTAGGGTTTGACTCGTAATGTCTTTCTGGCTTTCTTTATCCTACTCCAAGAACAGATGCTGCAGCAGTTGACACGAGGCTTTCTCTAAGTTATTTGCTCATCCTTCAGCTGTTTCACCAGCTGCATGGTGATACCTCTTATCAATATCCACTTCCTAAGTTCTTTCTAATTATAATTCTGAAGAACAAGTAATTCCAACCAATTCTCAGTGTATTTTAACTGTGATCACAATTAGGGGTGACCTGAAATCTCTTACATAAGTGTACCAAGGTAGATTTTCCTTAAAATGGCAAGAAATCCTCTGTACCATGTGCATGCTTAAATCTTTATGCCACTACATACTGTCTAAATTGCTCATCGGTACCTGGCATGCAGAAGATTTATTCCTGTGGTGCTCAGCATACAATGTACCAGCTCAGTAGTACTATAAAATCATTTCAGAAACAGGCAAGGAATCCACTGAAGTCTTTAAGAGGAGCTAGTCTCTACAAAAACCATAATATGCAGGAGAAAGTAGTAAGTAATGAATTGACATTATTCATAAGCTCAGGGATTTGTGTTACTGTAATTGGGAATTACATGGAGAAGGAGTGGTTGAGATATCATAAAAGGAATGTTAATTCTGTATTTTAAAGACAGGCATCAACATCTGTGGATCTATTTAAAACTTGCCAGTTCTAAAAAGTTCAACTGCAAGTAAATGAGACTGGAAGAGGAGGTCTTTAAAAGAGCCAAGAACTAGCCTGGAACATTTTTAAATGAGCAGGACACACCAAAAATTTTTAAATGGCCACAATAAAGACTTCAGGTCATGATTGTTTTTAGGTACAGGAAAGTCAAGCTCACTGCGGGGAGTAGGGAGACGTGAGGCCGATGACACAGGTTGCCTGTTGTAACGCTGTCGCTATGGCTTTTTGCACCGCAGTTCTTTTGTCATGCACTTATGTGATGAGGAAGTTGTTATATGTGATAAACATGGGTTTGAGTCAGGTAATACAGAGTATAAATAGCCTTGAGAATAGCTAAACATGTTGTAAATGGTGATTCACCAGAAACAAAATGTTAGATCTCTGGGTTTTGTTAGAAGCACTAAGTGAGATACAATATACACAGCATGCATCCCTTCAAGCACCTCGCTTGGAGGTAAAATTCCAGGGACTTTGTTTTAGTATAATTGCTTTTGAATTTTTAAGCTGATGTAAATTAGCTTTTTGTAAGAAAAACTCTGTGTGTGTATCCCCATGCGTGCAGTCAAAAGGCAGGAGAAATTTGCAAGACAAATAGAAAGTCAGTGAAATAATCTTTGTAAAGTTCAGCATGGTGGAATTTCTGTCTGTGTGTACTGGGAAATGAGAGTCTCCAAGAATTTAGCGTATCAAATACGTGATGTGTAAAGCCGTGTCTTTGATGGCTGTGTACCATATGTAGAGATGGAAGCGGTGACCTGTGCTGTTACTCAACCCTTTCCACAGTAAGATCCTGTTTTTACGTACAACTTACTCAAATTGCAGTAATTGAGGCTGAAATTTTCCATGAAACTGCGGTTGAGGAGTTGTCATGATGTCAACAGTGCAATAAACCCACACTGAACTCCCTGCAAAATCAGCCTCTGAAAACATGGAGGCTTTTGCCTGTCTGAATTTCTCTGTTTGCCAGATTTCCCTCAGAGGGATGGTGTTTGCTCTTTGATGTTATTAAGATAAGTCCATACAATCTGTGTAGTGCACTGTTACTGTATAGATGAGTGGTATGATAAGGCCATGAGGACCTCTGCATTTAGTGTATTGTTTGGGTACTGGTTGAGACAAAGCTTTGCTAAGGTTCGAGTTGAAAGCATCATGCAGCAGTGATATCAACCTTCCTACCTGCCTGAGCTGTACACCCAAAGCACTGCCACAGCATGAGATGCTCTCAAAACAAGTCCTGGCACTATCGGAGAGTCATCACTTTTGCATGTATTTAAGCATATCTGCCTCATTCTTCTTATCTCTTTGTTTTTTCATAGTGAGTGTTGAAAAAGTGGAATTAAAGGGACTGGCACACAAGAAGAATGAAAGAAATGTTGAATATTCCTTTGAGGTAAGGTTGTTTTTTTACTGTGAAAGAAGGGAGGTTAGTAATACTTCAGGAGGAGTTAAAGAAGCTTTCAAACCTCATTGCTGGATCGCAGAAGCTGTTCCAGTGGAGCTTCTTTGAGATAGATGGTAGTCTCATTTTTTAAACAATGATTTGGAAGTAGTCATAAATGGCTGGTTATGAGCATATGTGGGTGATGCAGAGATTGTCTGGTAAGTGGGACACAGGCAAAAAAAGATATATTCACTCTAATGCAGCAAGTTACGGCTAAGTTTATATTTAGGGGGCAAATATCATGCCACACTTACAGAACGGTTATCTATGTGCTGAATGCAGAAGCTAGAAAGAATTTAAGTCTTAATCTGGGCAAATGAGAATTTAGACTCTTTGGGCACTGCTGCACATATGGGAAAAGAGGTAGGATGGTCATTTATCTTTTGCTTTCAGCACTGAAGGGAGTGCGAGACTGTGGTGTATCCTTCAGGCGTTACTGATTATAAAAGGAGTGTTGAGAAGGACAGAAAATAGCTCTGGAAATTACTCAAGGCTTGAGGAAAATGCCGTGTAGTGAGAGACTTGACTGAAAGATGATTTTCAGTATCCTATAAAAGCGTTTTCAAAGGGAAGAGAATGTTACACTGTAAAGGCAGCGTTAATCTAGCAGACAAAGGCATAACAGGAACCGAGGTCTGAAAATTGAAGCCAGACTAATTCAAACTGGAAGTGATAATAGTTTCTTTGGAATGAGGGTGGCTAGCCACAAGCTGCTGGGAGAAGTGGCTTCCCCTCCTATTCATGCAGCTTTTGGAGGTCCAGTCATTGCTCACAGTTTCTGTGGAGGGATGACTTCATTGTGTGAAGCTTTGTGTTAATAGCAGAGACTGGATTCTGGGTGCTGGCGAACAAGAATGGCAAACTGCTTTTCTTCCATCTAGCTGGAACGATGTATTCCAAAATTCAGAATGCAAAGCCCAGAAAATGTCTTTGGTTTGCTTAATGAGGCAGCGGAGCCAAACAGTTGGTGAGAAAAGGAGAACTTGAAAGAAAACAGCAGAATTTAAATTCTCTACAATTTTATCTACAATTTTATCAGAAAGAAAAAGTTACTCTTGAAAACTACCACCCAAGATCAGTTCAGCATCTGCTTGTGATGCTGACAGCATTAACCTCTGTGTGACTTGGTTCATGGATGATGTTCTGCATTTTCCAAATCCCATGATTGTTCCAAATATCAATATTAGAAAGGAGTTTTTCAACGGATTTTAAAAATCTTTATGAAATACGCAGTTACATATTAGTATCTTGTGAAACATGTTTTCCTATTATAAATTTTTCTTTAAATACCAGAAACCACTTTCACCAGCATTTCACTTGACAGCTTATTACTGAAAGAATAATATGTAATTTAGTTTAGCTAATAAATTACTGTTTGCTCAGTTAGAAACCCAACTATTAAATGTTTTGTTTAGCAGCTTGGGAATAGAAGGTCAATAGAGTAGTTTAGTGTTTTCAGCATTGCTTCGTAATGTTACTGTTCTTTGCATTTATGATTCATATTTTTGTTTTATAAGTATTGAAAATTATAACCAGTTGACAAAATGGAAGTCATAACAAATACTGGGTTGTTACAAAACTAGGAAGAAAGTTCTAGATTTTTCTGAAATTTCTCCTGAATTCTAAAAAAAGTTTTCGTTTATCACAAACATTGAGAGAAACCCAACAAAAACCCCCACAGGCTTTGTAAAACCAGAAACTGCTTCAGTTCTCTTTTCTTTTTTGTTTTTCCTTATTTTTTTGTCTAATAGCTCTTCAGAGAGGAAATTCCTCCATTATGTAATGTATTTTGAAATACTCTCCTCTCACCAGTCTTTTTGGCAGCATTCTGATGGCTGGAAAAACTTTGTGTATGTTTTCAGTTGTCATTGAAACTAGTGTCATGTGAGAAGATGGTCTCCTGATTCTTAATGCATAAATCCAGCTTCCTCCCTTATAGAACTGCTGAAGATCCATATGCTTCCCAAATGCCATGAACAGATACCTGAAGCCTGAAGGCATTTATCACTGGCCAGTCTCATGCTGATGTCCTTTGTGCCAAGAAATCCTGGTTTTGGCTCAGTTAAGCTAATCATCTACCATGCAATAAATGCCTCTGTATCTAAGAATGTAATGACTTAATGCGTATGAGAAGAGATACTGAACTCTTTCCTTCTTCTAGGGCATATACAAGATGGTTTCTAAAGAGCGTGGCTAGAGCAGGAGCTGCAGATTTCCTTTCTAAGGCTTTGCCTTTCTTTGCAGTGAGGTGATTTGCTGCCATCTTCAACTTTGCATGGCATATGGAGTTTATTAATTATAAATAGGCACTGTTGTGCTGTGGTGAGTTGTTCATATTCAACATCAGATTCTACAAACCAGCTGTTTTCTTTAACAGTAATGAGAGAAAAAAATTTCCATTACTTACTAGTCTGTTGCTTAATACTGGACGTCTGCAGCGTGCTATGGCTGTGTAAACTATGAAGAGCTTTTTTAAGCATTCAGAGTAGCTGCTAAGTATAATAACAGCAAGAATCAGGCAGCGAGGGAGGAGTGGGTAATAGTTACTTATGCACAAAAAGGAGATTTTCCTTACTGCTCTCACACATTGCAAACTTTCTTGCAGTTGGGGGGTGACATTTGATAACCATTCTTGATCTTTTGGAACCAAACCTAAATCCCTGACCATTAGTTACTAAACTGAATGCTTTTTACTTCCTAAGGTCCTGTGGTCTGATTCTTCAGTGACGTTGGTAACCAAATCTTCCTCTGAAGTGACTGAGTTTATTTCAAAGGTAAAGGTCATATCAGAAACACTTTGAACATAGGAGGGTGTTTTGTCCCTGCATATAGTTTTGTTAAATGACATTTTTTAGATATGCTGAGATAATACAGATTGAATTTCATAAAATGTTTGACTTACAAATTGCTGTGCATTGAACCTCATATGCGTAATGCGTCTTCTTTTCACTTATTATTTGTGATATCCTTCACATTTAGCTATCTCAGCTGTATCCAGAAGAAAACTTGGAGAAATTCATTCCTTGCCTAGCTGGTCCAGATTCATTTTACCTAGAACGGAACCACATGGACCTGGAATCGGACCTTAGGTATGCTGGGATTTCTGTTGTTGTGAGTTTTTTCCTTGACACTTGTCTTTTTTCACCAACTGGAAGAAAAAAACCCAGGAAATAGAAATTATATGTTCATATTCTAAATTACTTTCAAGAAATTAGAGCATGATCCTAAGCATTATTTCTTGATGTTCTACTAATTCCAGTGTGGAAGAATTTTCTAGGAATTCTTTCTTCAGAAATACAGATGGTAATAATATTCAGTATTAAGCTTCCTGGAAAATTGACATTTCCTCATTCCTTATTCAAAACAAATAGAGGATCATGGGCTTTGAAGGAGCTTGGTTTGGGCTCAAAAAAATAGCCCAAAAACTCAGGAAAATACAGCTGCCTGAATAGTTATCCTTCTGTACTGAGGGATGGGTTGTGGGCATTTTCTTCCCCCCCCCACACCTCTTTAGAGAGTTTTTTTGTTATGTCAGTTGTTTTAGGTTGTCATGGTATTTATTTTACTTTCATTTTTAAAAGGTGGTTATGTGTGTGTGTGTGTGTATATATATATGTATGTATATATAATAGCCATTAGGTTTGTGGGAGCCATTAACAGCTAAGACCTTTTTAAAGCCTTAAATAATACCTCTTCACATTATCACAAATCACCTGGCCATTATCTGATCTAACCCACCATTTACAAAATCATCATCTGTGGCAGGTCACATCAGTCTTCTCTTTCTAAATACCACAATAGTTTTGCTAGGAAAATTTGAGGGACTTAAATTATTGACAGCTGCTACTGTCTGTATCTGTGCAAAGTTTTACATGGCATTTTAAAATACTAATTAACTTTAATTAGAGCTTCTGCTAAACATCTCTCTTCCCTAAGTCCAGACTGGCAGAGCCACCTTGGATATTGGTTTTCCATAGTCGGAGCCAGCAGGTGCTTGCCTAGATTGTTTTTAATGGCAAAGAGCATTAACATTTCACATAGTCTCTTCTGTGCTTTGAGGATCACAGCCTATTGACAAGAATTAGGGAGGGTAAAAGAGAATGCATGTTGCTGCTGTTCAGCCTGCAACAGTCTCTATAAATCTAGGTTAATGGAGCAGCAATCTGTGTTCACAGAGCAATGGTTGTATCTCTGGAGCAGAGAAAGAAGCTGTTCTGTTAAATGCTGCATAGGTGAAATAGTCAGAAGTTTAACTGTGATTTTTCAAGGTGGAAAGCACATTTGTGTGCATGTGTATAATTGATTATTTTTTACTCAAAGACTTCTTAAAAATGGCACAGATACGGTCAAAATGCTCTCTTTTCTAAACAATTTTCTATGTTTTTGAAATCTGTAGAAGATTTGGCCAAAGTTTTTGCATGACCGTGAGAAGTTTATACCTGGTGAGGGAACACACTTCATACATTGCAAAGTTTTAGGAGATTTTCCCTCAAAAGAGGCACAGCAATCCCAAAGAAAATGTGACAGAAGTTTTACAGCCTTTTTCCGTACGCTGCCAGACTCTGCATCTGCTGTTTATCTCCAAGAGGAGAAAATTAAATAACAGATACATCTATATTTTATGGTCTTCAGATTCGTGAATTTGCACGGAAATTTTCAAGTTTATATTTGAACATTTTCTTCTTTACAAGTGTCCAGTGTTCCTAAATTAAGCACCTTTTCCGGAACACTCAACAGAGTGAAAGCAGCACAATGGTAACGTGTTTAAGTAGTGTTCAGTTGATTCAGTGTTGCACAGTCTTATTAATTTGAAAGGTCTTTTATGTTTTAGTTTTAGAATTTCCAACTCAATTTCAAAATGTCATGTACAGTCTATAATCTTGACTATATAGGCAGCTGCAAATGAAATATAACAGAATGGGTGGGTTTGTTTGCTTTTGATGAATGTGCAGGTATTTGGCACCATTACCTTCCCATGTGGTGAAAAATGACCATGTCAGAAAGTTCTTCAGCACTTCATCTCCTTCACAGCAACTTCAGAGTTCAAGTAAGTTTAAATAAAGCTTAAAAATGAATTTTTTTGCACAGATGCACGTTTCATAAACCGATGCCACTTGTAACTTCTGTTCCCTGTTTTTAGATCCTGGCAACCCTTCCCTTTATAAAGTAGGAACTACGCTGGGAACATCTGGAAGGTGAAATATTTATTACATTTACATTTGTTCTGGTTAGTTGCAAAACCACATCACAGTCATCAGGAACTATCTGTCCTTGGCAGTTATGAGATCAGCAGTGGCTCTCTTGCCCTAAGAAATGGGTATGTTCAGGGAAGAATTTGGGGAAACCTTTTGGCCAGCGTTACATGGGAGATAAGATCGGAGGATTGCAGTGTTCCTGCTGGCAGTAAAACCTGCTCTAAGCAGCCTTTCTATAAAGGTTTAAAGCTGTAACTACTAGTCAGCATCAACACTTCAGTGTTGAGCTGTGGTGATGGATGATTTCTTTGTGATCTGCTGCTTACTGAAGTGGTAGTGGTCTCAATTACATACTTAGAAGGAATTGTTTTGAATCTGAATTGTAGGCGTGTGTCATCCCTAGTACAGGTCTTTGTGGTCAAAGTGAGACTAGAGCATCTCTGAAAGGGTTTTTTCTCTCTAAAGCATATTTGAGTGTTTTCTTGTACAGCAGGGGTTTTCATTTCAGAGGGAAGGAGGAGACCTCTTCTAAGGGAGGCAGAAATCAGCCTTGGGAAAAGAAGGAAAGAAATTATCTTGCCTTTTGTTAGGATTTAACAAACTCAGAACTTACTCTCTTAAGAGGCAATTTTCATTTTCTTTTAGCAAAAAACAGGACCCTCCAAGGAGACAATATTGTGGGTTGTGTTGCCACTTCCTCATGTGAAAATTTCCACTGGATTCTCTCTGGGCTTCTTTTTAGTAGTGCAAAGAACTAGATAAACCATGGCCATTCTCTCTACATTTCTTTTAAATCACAGAGGTAGTAGACCATATGTTATCTGTGATTATAGAGGGAAACCTCTGCTTAAGCTAAAGATAACACTGTTTGCCCTAAGCTGCACTGTTCTTATTGTGCTATGCAACAGCAGAGATACAAATCTCTAACTTGGATCCAACAGTGCAGAATCTACTAGAAATCCTGGAAGTGGTAGATTTGGTGGCCGTAGTAGCTGAACTATGGGTGAGACAGATTCAATGTGCTAAAATGAATTATGGTGACTCTTTTGCAGACCTATATGTGGAGTGGCTGGCATTCAGTCTTCTCAGAATCACGTTCAACACTCGGCTGCTGCTCCTGTTGCACTACCCCACTGTTCCCATGCAGGAGGTACCAGCTCGTCGCTGGCCTATCGCTCCCAGATGGACACCTCTTCTTCACCCATGTTAATGTCTTCCAGTCCGCAGACCCCTCAGACACAGGAGCAAAATGGGATCTTAGACTGGCTCAGGAAACTGCGGTTGCACAAATACTATCCTGTCTTCAAACAGCTCACGATGGAGAAGGTAGGGCAGTGGATTAAGAGAAGCGAGGCAGCTTTCAAATCATACTCGTGTTCTCTAGTGCGGAGGCAGAGGCTGCAGACATCTGCATCGAGAATTGCAGAAGTTGTTGGCAAATGCTGTGAAGGTTTTGCTCCCTTGAAGCAGTAATATTTTGATGAAAAGCTTTCTGTTTGGCTCTGTGCTGTGTCCAGGGCCTGGGCTGCTCCACAGCTGCCTCCTGCTTCAGAATTCTTCACTATGTAGTTGAAGATCCATCTTTCACATGGCCTCAGGAGCTCTGCTTTGGCTCCCTGTTCATCCCTTTGATGTGCAGCACATAACTAAAATTTGTAGGGGTTTTTTATTATTGTTTCTGCTTCTTGGTGGATTTTTCTCCCAAAATACTTGGTTATCCTGATTTTAAAAGATAGATTCAGAGACTTCTGAAATGAACAGTAGTGTGCGCACATACCTGCAAGTGAACGTGAGGATTTTGTTTTCTGCAGAAATTCTTGTGGAAAAGCAATCACTTATATATTTGCACAGTAAGAGTCACAGATGATACCTCTGTGTGCTGGGTTTTATCTAAATGGAATACGTCTGCAGCATTTACCCAGCTCCACCTATGAAATTCATGTCATCTTACTGTTTTTTAGCCTTGAACGCCCTCCAGTGGAACAAGTGCTTAGGTCCAGGTCTAAATGGGGTGGTTTTATGCTGGTTGTGGTATGTTGTATGGATTTAATTCTAATCTGTTACCAGAGTCTTCTGATTCGATTTTCACCATTATGTGAGGAAATATATAGTGTTTTGTTCTCTAATAAAGTAGCAAACCCGTGCATATTCTAGTGTGTTTTTAAAAAAGCATGTGTTACTGTACATACTTCGCTGACTTTGACTTTCATTACATTATATTATAAATGCATATATTTTAATTTCATATTCTATGTCTGTGTTTTATTTTAAGATTTAATTTTGAGTATATTTTCTAATTAAACTGATGAGATGACAGCATATTGATTTCTGTGTTAAATGACACAACTAGGAAAACCAGAGTGGGTTTTTTTTTCAAAGAATCAGATCCTTAAACCCATTTATAGTACAAAGTTCTTTTTTAATAGGTACACAAATTACTTCATCTTTATTGTGAGTAGTAAGTATAAGCACACACCTAATTAAATTCAATCTGCACGTGTTCTTTCTTTCATGCTGGTCCCCCACACTTTCTGTCTACACTGATTCTGTAACTAAAAACTAGAGTAGAGAGTTTCTTTGAATTAACATATGTTTAAAAATGGCTTTAAAGTTGCCTTTCAGAGTTGATCTCTACTGAAAATGTAAATAAGAATATTCCAGGCTGTGAAACTAAATAGGCATTGTTTTTTCTTTACAAGTTTCTGAGTCTTACTGAGGAAGATCTGAATAAGTTTGAATCCCTCACCATGGGAGCAAAGAAGAAGCTCAAGACCCAGCTGGAGTTGGAGAAGTAAGTGTTTGTGTGTGTGCACGTCTGAACTGTCTTTTTAAGGCCGTAAGATATTTAATACAAGTTTTATGATGGTCTTTGCTTTGTAGAGCATAAACCTATCAGGATTCACAGCTGTAAACATGGGTAATGCTTATCTCCCTTCCTCTGGAGATGCGTTGGTTACTTTGAAAAGCTCTTACCAGATAATATCTATGGTGTACTGGTTCACTGTCGCCTGTTCAGGGTTGTGGTAGGGATCACCAAATGGAAAGAGTTTGTGAACTCTGTTTTAAAAGGATACAACAACCCAATCATAACGTACAATACCTCTTGTCCCCTGGTCTCAGGAAGATTGCAGCTTCATGATCTTAATATTGCCAGACATAATATTGCCAGTGCTCTGTGCAGTATTAATAGCCCTTTGGGGAAACTGATGCAACAGACTGTCCTATTTTTTGCATCTCCTCTTAGAGAGAAATGTTTATTCTGAAGCTTCTGCAGTTACTTTAAAAGTAATTAAAAATCCAAATCCATGCCCATTTATCAAAGCTCCTTGACAGCACTTTTCATCAGTCTTAGTTTTTTCCAGACTGTGTTTACAAAATGGAAACTTAGAGCTGCATTTGGCTTCTCTTTGGTTTTGGTGTGCGTGGCTCTGCTTGGGATATATACTTGCGTCATGTGTGGTAGGATTTAGTCACTGTTGGGTGATATTTTACCTACTGCAAATAAGAGCATTAGTTTTGTAATCAGACAGCACACAGTCCAAATGTAACTGCTGGCAAGAAGCTATGGTCATGATTGATGTGGTTTCCAAACGTTTCCATTTGAAATTAGCATAGCATTTAGTGGGTTATTTAGTGGGCTGAGTCTGCTTCAGTTTCATTCAGAAATCGATGTATGTGGTGGTGTGCTTTAGCTATTTTCTGTTTTCTCTTATGTTTCTCCACCACCCTATAGAGAAAAGTCGGAGAAACGGTGCCTAAACCCCTCAACACCTTCTTCAGTAACCAGCAGCGGGGTGGCAAGGGTTCCCCCTACTACACATGTAGGGCCAATCCAGGGTATTCGTGGCAACCATGCTGCAGGTAAGAAAGAGGAGCAGAGGACCCTGCTCTGATCTCAGGACTGACTGTGTCCTTGCACAAGAGCAAGCTCATTCATGCAGTGCTTTTTCATCGACCTGTCATAAGCTTTAACTTCCAAAATGTCACTGGCTTAATAGGGAGCAATCAAAAAGTCCAAATATCCCACCGTGAGGGTGCTGAGGTGCTGGCACAGGGTGCCCAGAGAAGCTGTGGCTGCCCCATCCCTGGCAGTGTTCAAGGCCAGGTTGGACACAGGGGCTTGGAGCAACCTGCTCTAGTGGAAGGTGTCCTTGCCTGTGGCAGGGGTTGGAACTGGAGGAGCTTTAAGGTCCCTTCAACCCAAACCAGTCTGTGATTCTATGATGCCTGTGTATGTGTGGTGCAGTTAAAAGTAGTTTTCTCCTTGTGGGTTCCATGTGACTGGCTGGCTGCACTAGCCATCAATTGTTAAGCCTCCAGACTCCTGCTCCTTAGCTGATCTGTGTCCGTAAACCTTAAGCATCACTGTATGTTAGATGGTGTCATGAAACAGTTGTAAGTAGGTGTTAACCACTTGTGTCTGCACTCCTGATGACTTGTACACCCGTCATCTGCAGAGCTGCGAGTGGATGTGGATCAGCCAGCTCACCCACTGCCCCGTGAAGGCAGCTCTTCTGAGTACTCCAGCTCTTCTTCCAGCCCCATGGGGATCCAGACAAGGGAAGAGAGCTCAGACAGCGCTGAGGAGAACGACAGACGTAAGCAGAACCAAGCAGAGAGGGTGCCTGTATTGCCCAGCTTTGTCTAGTGGAGCAGTTGTACTTACAGACGTTTCTGTCCCTAGGTTTAGAGATTCACTTAGACGGTTCAGAAAAGGAGAAGCCAGTGATGTTACTGAACCATTTCACTTCGAGCTCTGCCAGACCCACAGCTCAAGTCTTGCCAGTGCAGAACGACGCGGGCTCCAATCCGTCCAGCCACCACGCTCTGCCCATGCAGATGATGTCAGCAGCCTCTACTCACATCACCCCCATTCGGATGCTAAACTCAGTGCATAAATCAGAGCGTGGCAGTGCAGACATGAAGCTACTGTCATCCTCTATGCATTCTCTTTTATCTTTAGAAGAAAGAAATAAAGTTTCTCCTGGATCCAGGGGCAGCATGAAAATGGAAAAGAGCTTTGGAAATACAGTGGTGGATGTAATGTCTGCATCTTCTCCCCACCAGCCCTTGCAAGTGCTGTCAGGGGCCGCTGAGAACAGCTCACCCACTTCTGCTATTAACTTTGGTCCTCGAACGAAAGTTGTACATGCTTCAACTCTGGACAGAGTGATAAAAACAGCTCAGCAGCCAGGATTAATAGTAGAAACGAGTACTGCTGCCACTGTAACATCCAGCACAGTCTTCCACGTGGCTCGGCCACCCATCAAACTCCTGGTGTCTTCATCTCTTCCTACTGATTCTGCTATTGCAGGACAGACTTCCTGCTCCAGTAATATGCAAATAACGGTGTCCCCTGCAATAATAAATCCCCGGACTGCTCTGTACACAGCCAACACCAAAGTTGCCTTTTCTGCAATGAGCAGCATGCCAGTGGCCCCAATGCAAGGCAGCTTCTGTGCAAACAGCAACGCAGCCTCCTCCAGCAGCCACCCCTCCACATCCTACGCGACCATGGCCAACCTGCCCAGCTGCCCTGCACCCAGCTCCAGCCCCACGCTCTCCTCTGTTGCCGACATGCTCTGTACACAGCCAACACCAAAGTTGCCTTTTCTGCAATGAGCAGCATGCCAGTGGCCCCAATGCAAGGCAGCTTCTGTGCAAACAGCAACGCAGCCTCCTCCAGCAGCCACCCCTCCACATCCTACGCGACCATGGCCAACCTGCCCAGCTGCCCTGCACCCAGCTCCAGCCCCACGCTCTCCTCTGTTGCCGACAACAACTTCTACAGCAGCAGCAGCAGCAGCAGTAGCAGCCGGCGCAGGCGCAGCAGCCTCAGCAGCAGCAGCAGCAGCAGCGGATCCGCAGGGAGCATCCCGGTACCAAACCAGAACCACCACCACCATCACCACCAGCAGCAGCAGCCGCCGCAGCCGCCCGGGTGCATGGTGTGCAGCTCCTGCGGGTGTAGTGGGAACTGCGGATCCAGCGGTATGACCGTCAGCTACGCCAACTATTTCCAGCACCCGTTTTCAGGCCCGTCAATGTTTACTTTCCCATTTCTGCCCTTCAACCCGCTGTGCAGTAACGGCTACATCAACACGCAGCAGTACAACAGCAGCACCACCTTCCCCGTGGTCCACACTGCTTACAACAGCGGTATAGCTCCGGACTCCGTGATGACCGGGCAGTCGACGTTTGCAGTACCACCAATGCAGAACTTTATGGCAGGGACAGCAGGGGTGTATCAGGCACAGGGAATGATGGCAAACAGCAATGGTTCAAGTCACAAAAAAAACGGGAATCTCTCCTGTTACAACTGCGGGGCCAGTGGTCACAGAGCTCAGGACTGCAAACAGCCTCCGATGGATTTCAATCGACAAGGTAAAAGCAGGAGGAGGGACTGAGGCAGGACGTGGCTCACCCACAGAGTGCTGTGCTTAGCCAAGGGGAATGGTTGCACACCCCAAGGGTTGGAGGGGGGCTGATGGCAGTGCCCTGTCGTTGACTTCTCACTTGCATAAAGAAACCTGGTTCTTGAAAGCTGGTGGGGTTTAGCTGTATTTGCAAGTTCAACTTGATTTTGTGCACACCCAGTGCAAGGACGTAGGGCCCAAGTAAAGCCCTGGGTCAGAACCGGGTGCCCTGCAGGGCATGTGCTGTTTGGGAAGGGGAGAAGCTCGGAAGGAGCTTCTGTTGACTGGTCGCAGCTGACTTGTTGCTGCTTTACACCTTGTCATCCAGTCGTCTTTGGTTCTAACAGCAAGTTCCCCTGGATGTTTGCAGACTGAACAGCTCTGTTCCCCCCTTCTCTTCCTCCCCAGAATAGTAACCAAAATCAGAGTTGCTGTTCAGATGCCCCTGTGTTTGCTGCTATAATTGTTTTGTAGGGTTTGTTGCTTACATAGTTACAGCCCAGGTTTCTCCAGGAGAGAGCTGAAATCCTTAATTCCAGGTGAGAAACAGCAAAGAACATTACTTTAAACTGAGAGCACTTTCTAGTCCCACTTTTCTCTTTTATTTGTACTGACATACTGCGTTGGGAAAATTTGCATGTGGTGTAGGCTTCAAAAATGGAACGTGAACTTTTGACTGGAGGGAACCGCACTGAGGCGTTCATTTTACACGGTGTCTTGTCTGTGGTGGGTGTCTGTGTTTGGATTTATACGGTGCAGACAAGTATTTGAATGCTATAAATTAACAAGTGACTTGGTTTTGAGGCAGCACTTGACAGCACTGCTAAAATGTACCTAATTAATGGTGGTTTTGTGGGTAACATTTTGATAGTGGCCAGTGGGGAAGAAGCAACACTGCCTCATCAGTCCTAATTCAGAGAACTTCAGAAACACAGTCCAGTGTCTTTTTAAGCTGAATTCCATTTCATTAATTAAATTACCATTCAAATTACCCCAAGTGAAGTTTTGAAGAACTATATTTAAGGTGGTGACTTCAACAGTGTAAAACTAAGCTTTGATTTTCAGCTTCACCAATTGCAGACACGTTTGTCAGCTTCTTCTGCAGCTTCAGCACCGTGCTGCGAGCTGGCATTGTGCTGTAATTACACACTTAATATTGTGTTACGTGTCTAATAAGCAGTTTGGTTTAGAAAGTGCAGGGATGTAATGGATGCAAAGGGGTTGATGTTGTTTAACTCTTCTGTTTCCTCTCCCCCAGGTACGTTTAGGCTGAAATACGCCCCTCCCTCTGAAAGTCTTGACTCCACAGACTGATGTTTTGTCATCTGGCAAGAAAATACTGTAAGCCATGGAGATATAAGGAGATTGAACTACAAAACTGAGACGTCCAGTTGCTGTTAAGCTTAATGTATTTTTTAATCCAAAGGTGCTTTACTTTATTAGTCTAGGTAGAAAATCTAGCTTAGGGGTGCATCAAACCCATTTTTGATTGCCAAAATCAAGCTTGGATCTCGTTGTTGGAACTTCTGGCTACGTGTCGTAGGATCGATGGATGGTGGAGCTGGCCTGATGTGAGTACAACATCTGAGGTACTTTGTTTTGCTGGAGCCACGTTGCCATATCTGGTCTTCCGAAGGGGAAACGTCGAGCTCCAGGGCAGCTGCATTCTGAGGTGGGAGCTGGGAGCAGCCGTTCAGAAGGACTTTGGCACCCCTGGGCTAGGTAAAATGTCTACTTTTTTTCAAAAGTGATCAGGCACTAATCTCTGGGATTATTAAGGATTGCACTACAGAAGAATGTATAACTCCTCGAGCTTTCTGCGCTTGTAGCAGACAGAGACCCTCTGAGACCAGTGCAAGAGGCAAAGAAGTTCCAGCTGACAACATTTGGCACCAGCAGGCGATACGTGACTAAACCACACAATAAAAATCTGAAGTAAGTCTCTCCTTTTCCCATCCAAAAGACACACACGCGGCAGTTTCGGTTCCTTCTGGAAACAAACTTGTGCTTCACTGTCTCACTTATTACTAGATAGTGCTGGGTTCCCAGTGGTGGAATAAACTTTAGTTTCCAAGGGTCCAAGTCCCAGAGACTCCAGAGTCATAAAGGCTTCAAGGATATATTCCTGTAATACACAAAATCTTTACGTCCTGTTACTGTATATAGGTCTCTTTCACAGAAACCTTATTATTCTGCTTTTGTAAATTAATTTTAAACCATCCTAAAAGAAAAGGAAAAAAAAAAAAAAAAGAACAAAAAAAAAAGAACTCTGTCAGCAGAGTTTGTAAGCTTTTGCTTTACTTTATATAAAAAAGTACCCCTTTGACTCCTACCCGGAGGCTTTTGCTACAGACTTCAGAAGTGGTAGAAGTCAAACATGTAAAAGGTAGTAAACTTCATTATTATCACGACTTTGAAGGATTTCTCGTCAGCCTCCTTCGTTGCAATAGATTGTAGATGACTAGCTTTGGTGTTAACTACTTAGCGTACATCATTTGTGGGTGACAAATCTAAATTAGGACTCGAGAGGAAGCCAAACAAATCTTGAACTGCTGATTTGAAACAGTTTGGTCCTGTCTGGTTGAAAGAAGATACTAATCTTCATGGCTCACCCGGGGAATCTGACAGCATTAGGTGGGTGAGGCCTTCTTTTTGATACCGTAGAGGTACTTCCTTACTGTGATTGGGAAGACACCTTGAAAGTCTGAAGCCTTGTTTACACTTGGAGGTATTTCTTACACCAGTTTAAACCACACCAGGATGAAGAGTATGTGTAGTGGTGCAGCCAGTTTCACTTGGAAGCGAGGGAAGTTGTATTGGAGAAGGTGAAATGTCCATGTGAGGGGGTGACGCAGTAGCTTGAGAGCTGAGACCTTCCTGGACCATGATGATAGGGAAGAAATGTTCTGGGCCATCCTTCAGCCCCGTGTTCTCAGAGGGCAGTTGTCAGCCTCGTCAGAGCAGGATAAAAGAGCGTTGCCAGAGAGGCACAGCAACACGAGATGGCCAGCAGCCAGGCTTGGTCCAGGTGGTGATGTGTGGCTCGTAGTGGATTTGGCTTCATGGAAACGCAAATCTTAAATCTGCATAATGTTTGGTTTTAAAGCAAAACGGATTAATTTTTAATTCCTATGCAATGAAAAAGAAAAGATTTGTGCATCCTCATCCCAGCTCACACGTCCCGCGGTACCGCACGCGCTGTGGAGATGCTTCCATCGCTCTGCCTGCGCTGGAGGAGGTTCCCTGAGTTCTAACCACCGACCTTCAGACCTACAACACTAAAGCGATGAAAACTGACAATGCAATTTACTTTGCCTTAATGAGCTTGAGACAATGGTAGGAACAATCTGTCATACTGTGTTACGCTGAGGAAACGCGCAGTTTTCAGTGGTGATGTTTACTCTTTACAGCTTTGGAGGGTCTCTCCAGTGGCCTGGAACATGTGCTGAAAGCCAAACCTTTATTTTGTTTTAGGGTTTGTTTTTTTTTCTTCTTTTCTCACTTTTTTTCTAGACAGTACTTTGAATTGTATTTAAATAAACTGTATTTCAACACACACGCGAGTGTTTGTTACAGACACTCCCAAAATAGCAAAAATCAACAGCAAAAAAAATATGGAATATTGATTTCTGTACCAGTTGTGTTTTGGTTTAATGCCCAAGGCTGGGCACAGCGTCTCGTCTTATATTCATCAGCGTCGAAACCGTAACAAAAGGACTGTAAAACTTAACTTCTGTCCAGCAAACTGTTTCATTCCTTTCTTCAGAGCTTTCTTTGGGATCGTTTCCTTTGTGTCGAGTTAAGGCTGATGTTTCTTAAAGTGGCTTATGTGTACTTCTAGGTAACGGTTTTAAGTGGCAAAGTCTGGTTTTAGAGTAAGTACAACCTCAGAAGTCTCGAGTACCTTAAAGCAGCGCGAGTGTTTGATGAGCCAACAGCAATTCCCAAGCTTCCCCTACACCCAGTGAGCTGTGGCTCCGGATCTGTGAGCAAACGCTGTCCACTTTAAAGTACCAAGAACCACCAAAGTTGGTAAGTCTGAACAGAGCACTTTAGTTCTGTAAAATAATCCTTCCATCTGTTTTCAGAAGGCACAAATCCATCTTTTTACCCCCAAAAAGCAAGGCAGCTTGTTTTAGAATTGTAGTTCCGGCTTCACTGGCTGAAAGAAACAGTTCTTAAAACCTATTTTTATACATTGAGAGATGGGGATTTCAAAGAAAGCTATTTATTCCTGTCTGTGTCCTAGAAGGATCAAAAGAATTAGTTCTTAAAATGGATTTCACTGTGGAATACAAGTGAATTTGAAACCTAAGGAGGAAGGGAATCCCGAGTCCTGTCCTGCAGGGGCACAGCGAAGTTAGTGCGGAGTCTTCCCTCGGGAGGAGCGAGCGCCGCGTGGTGCCATCTCAGAAGTGATTTCCATTTGGGAGTGTTGGCGATGGAAATAACTGGAAGTAGGATGGAATTTCCAGCGAGCTCCTCCTCGCGCTGGCAGTCTGCAAGTGAAGCGTTAATAAATGGGCCAGGCTCGACGCCCAGCAGCCGGAGGGCGAAGAGGGAAGCGTCGCTGTAGCAAGCAGGGTACGATCAGAGAGCTCTGCAAGACCGCTCCTTCAGAGCACACTGCACTCCCCTCTTCGTGGAGCCTTTTCATCCCACGGTCAGTAAATCCTGGCAAATTAAGTGCCAGACTTCCAAAAATAACAGGGTAATGCTAGGCCTTTGCCATTACCCCAAATTCCATCCCGTGCTATTCCTGGCTGGCAAGCTGCAGGGTGAGGGTACTCGGAAATGAAACGTGGCTTGGTTCCTCCCTAAAATAAACCTGACATCACCTGAACCGCCAGCGCGTGGGTTCGCTGCCTGGTTGGTTATTGGAGGTCACGGAGACTCGGAGCTCTGCGTTCGGGGTAGTCTGGAATGCTGTTAAATGAAGGGGATGCGAGCAGAGCTGGAGAGAAATCCGTGTGACTGAGCACTTCCAAAGGCCAGGACATGCGTTGGGTGTGAGAGGCCACGGCCTGACGACACCTCCTGTACCAAACCCTTGGAACTAACCCTTTGCTCCCTTCCATTTTTCCTAACATAAGGAAGAACCGTGTTGGTACTGAAGCAGAAAGCAAGTCCTGTGTGTTTTCACGTGCAGTTTAATAGCTTCTCTTGGACATAACTTTCCACTAGGAATGAAGGAAACTCCTGCTCCATTTGAGCCATTTCTTTTACTTTGGTCAATTCTAGTATTACAAATTGTGCATGTAACTTTATAAATATTTTAAATAGTTTTGTAAATATTTAATATTCAGCTAATTTGATTTTGAATTGTAAATGTCAAGTATTCTGGTATTGGGATTTTTATGTTTTATTATACTTTGTTAAAAGTAAAATTGTACATTTTTAGAATGTTTTTATCTGAGTAAATTTAATGTATGGAAAATAAAGAGTTAAACAGAATCTCTTTGTATTTTTCTTAATTTAAAGGGGCTTCGTCTGTGTGTGGGGTTCTCCTGCCTGGCACTTACCAGGGGCTTTTCTTTTTAATTCCTTTAATTGCTGCTGCTGTTTCTCCACCTACAGACAACTGTTTGTAAGCATGAATCCATCACGGTGCTTGCAACCACTTGGCTCCTGGCGAGCCAAGGAAAGATGCTCCGAAAGGGTTCGTTACCAAGAGTGGCCCAACTCCAGTGCCTATCCAAGGCCGTGTTGTGGGGAGGATGAGCAGGGAAGCTCTGCCTCCTGTTCCAAGGGAAGGCAGCAGCCAAGCCTCCCGGCTCCGCTCAGCCACCTCGGGTCAGCGCTCATTCACTTGACTGCAGAGCAAGGCACGGGTGGGGCAAGCAACAGGAACCATCATCACGTTGCTGCATCCTTAAACCTTCCATGGCTGGTACCTGGCCCATTCCCAAGGAGCAGAGTTCTGGTTGTGGAAGCAACGGGATTCTGAAGCTGAGGGAGAGGCTGGTTGAGCAGGAACAGCAAAATGGGGATATGGAAAGCCCACAGCACACCATGGGCTGTACCTGGCTATGGAGCAGGATCATTTTAACTGTGGTTTCTCCTTCCCAAGCTGCGTCCAGTGATCAGCACCAGCGGGTCCTGTACCTGAGCAAGCTGTCTAGAAATAACCACATGAGCCATGGGGAAGTTGGGATGTAATCCATCCGTATCAGCACTGTATTAAGTTTAAAAAAGCAACATTTGTACAGGAGTATCAGTCAATCACGTTGTAATTACAAGTCTGGTTGTCAGTTATGAGTTAAACAATTCCTTACACGAACAAAACTAAACATAGAACAAGCTGCATTTAGAAGTTTACATTGGAGTACAAACACAAAGAACAATAAAAAAATCCCAAATCAGTAAGCCTTGTGAAGGAGATGCGTGCAGAGAGGTGTAGGTAGTAAAAAGTGTACACCTTGCTGAGCTAGAGTGCTGAGGCGCAGTAGTATTGCTTGGTTTTCCCCCGTTATAGTAATTAGCTTCCAGTAACAGATGCAGTTAGTTTACAGACACATAATATACATGAGTAATCTCATCCTGCTTCCCTTGACAACAACTTCAGAGGAGAAACGCCAGTCCTACATAATACCCTTCCTCTGCAAAAGCTGTCTGAGGTCAGGCTTAATGCCGGGATCTTCCCAACCCCATACAAGTGGCAGGAAACATCAGTGATGGCAAAAATTATTTGTTCATCAACTCTGGACAGCAGCTCCTGGGCCTGAGCCGCTTCCAAAAGCCATTCTCCCTGACCCAAAACAAGTGCCAGACTGGTTAGGCAGCATGGGCTGGTAATTCCAGTGGCAGATCCAAGTCCAGCGCTGGGTGCAAGAGGAGAGGTACAACAGAGCAGTCGGAAGGCCCTGCAGAGCCAATGGGAAGAACGAGGACGGGCACTGCTTGAGTCTCAGCAGGCACTGGCCCGCTCCGTGGCTGGCCACACACATCCCGGTGCTGCCAGTGGGTCCCTCCGCTACCTCCTCCTCTCAAGGAAACAGCAAAACTCCAGGCTAGGGAGGGGGGAAATCTTTTGGAAGCGAGCTCGTATGAGAACAGTGTTTCACCGAACGCACATGGATTGGAAATTCTTAACAGACTGGAGTTTATTTCAGTGTTACTTGTCCAGGTGTGTATTTTACAGTTAAACACTTCCTAAAACTACGATAAAGCTGTGGTGTTTGGTATGAGTATTTCAGAAACTGGCACCGTTCCTACACTTGAGGTGCCACAAAAAACAAGAGACAAAGAGAGTTGGACTCCCCCCAGCTCACCCCAAGCACTCGCCTTAACTCGCTGCAGCACTGACATGAGTCTGACCGAGCTGCAGAAGACAAAGTTCCGCTTTGGAACATTAAAACATGTTTGCTCTCATGAGAAGCCTTCCCATTATGTAAAAAAAAGAAAGCTTTACGGAATCAAAGGGAGGTTTTGCACAAAACTGTCACACAAAACACTTCAGCTCCTCCCTAGTGCCTGTTTGCTTGTTAGAAGTCAATCGAGTGTCCCTTTTATTTGCAATTTGTCACATGCACAATCGGGTTCCATTCATAAAGCCCAGAAATGTAAATGTGCCTGTGTGGAATATTACAGCAGGTTTCAAAGCTGGAGGTGCTCGTCTGTACTGTTTAATAGTTACAAACAAGGCAAGATAAGATGAGACACCTGCTAAAGCAAGACTATGCTAAGGTACTGAGAGCATAGGTGACATCCATTTCTTTCCCTGGGGTGCGTGTGGGGAAGAGTGGGGGTGATGGCCAAGGGTAAACCAGAATCCTAGGCTAGAAGCCACTCGCATGTCTTAGACAGAAGATTGCGCTCCAAAAGTCTCCTGAGAGGCGTACACCATGTACAGGAACCCATCCTCGTCCTTCTCGCTCTCGTACACCTCGGATATGGGTGTGGAAACGCTCACCATGCTGTGTCCGTTCACCAGGAGGAAGAACGCCTGGTTGGAGTTCAGCTGCAGGCGTCGCCTGTTGGGGGAGCGGAGGGGAAGGAGCGTGACAGCGGTGACTTGGCATTTCCACGCACTTTACAAAGGCTTTACAACAGATGGCAAAACAAAGTCCTCCACCACTGGCAGCAGTAAGATGTCCCCACCCAAAGCTGCTCTGCCACGGGAGAAGGCATTTGCTTCCCACCTCGAAGTTCTGCTAAGGTCACCTACTCAGTCCAGTCAGACCTATCTACTGGCAGAAGCCCTTAGCTGAAAAGCTCCACTTGACAAGGGTGTTAAACCGAAGGGAAAAGGAGAAGCCAAGGTGATTCCTGTACAACCAGGGAGCACGCAAAGCCTGTGGGCCCTTTGGCTCAGCAGCATCTCACTGGAAACATAAACCCAGGCTGACCTTGAGAGATCAGTCTGAAAAGAGGCAGTAAGGCCGGGCAGAGCTCCCATGTGAAGGCCCTGGGTCTTTTAAAGTCACTCTGTCACCAGCTCTGTAACAGCCTGTGTTTAACCTTCGGAGCACCTCGCACCCTTGTCTCCTCCCTCCCAGGAGAAGCATCATGGGGAGGGCAGAGAGTGACAGACTGCACAGACTGTGTGGCAAAGTAAACACCTAACTTAAAGGTTTCTCATGCATCATTCATTCCACGTGGGGGGAATAGGTCTTTCTGCTGAGCTGCCTACTGGAAAGCAGGTTTGCAGGGAGCTGACTACTTCATAAACTGAGTAAGCAAGAGCAGCTCAGACATGTGTGCCTGCCCATGGCAGGGGGGTTGGAACTAGATGATCTTAAGGTCCTTTCCAACCCAAACCATTCTATGATTCTGTGTGGAAATGCAACCAAAGAAAGGAGGAAACAACACATGAAAAGAGCTTCCTGACACTTCTCCTCGCTGCTGAGGGGCAGCAGCAGCTGGGAACAAGGCTTTATTTAGCCTCCCTAAAAAAGGACCCTTCCAAACCCAAGCTCTCATCGCTTCAGGGACAGAAGGCTGGGAGAAGGCAGTAGCTACCTGAGGGCTGGGAAGGACAGGCTTTGCTATGCACAAGGAGGGCTGGCAGAGGACCAAGTCCAGCTGGTACCAAGTTATCTATTAACAATAAAGCCAAAGCAAAAAGGTGGGAAAAATCCTTCAGATTCCCGTTGACTTTTTTGCCCAGGGCCTTTAATGTTCTTATGAAATTCTGGAAAACTTAAGCAATTTGGATCATGCTTCCAAATCCCTATCTCACTTTCTTACTTATGTGAGAGCTGGGATTTGTTTGCCACAGACAGTGTCTATACAAGCCCTGGACGCAGGGGATTGTTTGGACAACCTGGACAACTCTCAGTTTTTATAGCTTGTGGCCTCTATGAACCACCTCCAGGCTACACTGTGACCAGCAAACTCTGGTTTGCTGCTAACTTCCAAGTTTACCACTTGACTACTCTTACTAATCAACTATTCCTTCTAAGCCAGGAGAACTGCACTTCTAGCAATTTTAAACCACAGTTTCAGACCAGAGGACTTCCATTCCATGCTTATTTCCCCTTTGGCTTTCGTTGTCAGCAAAGCTCAAACACCGAGAGCGGAGCAGTCTCTAAGCCACAGTCTGTGCAAACAGCTGGGACAAAAAGACACTGGTCCGAAGGGGTGTTTTTCCAGGCCTCGACACCATTATTGAGGGAAACCTCTGAATTTTAGGATCAAAGGGAGCCAACATCAACCCTGAGCCATAGCTCAGAGCTCTGGCCGTGAGCCCACATTCCCCTCCAGTGGGTGGGAAGAGGCAAGCACTCCAGAGAGGGACTCCCAGGAGGAACACTGGGAAGGCAGCCTAAAATAGCCAAGCAGGAAGCACTGAAGCCCTGGGCCAGAGGCACCCATGTTAGGCAGGGATTCATGGTCCCACACTCTCTCCTACATCTCTGGGAGCCAGTTATTTCTCTTGAAAGCAGACTAACAGCGATTTTCAGAGGTTTGGTTTTTTCCCCAGCAAAGCCAAAGGAAAAACACCAATTTGACCTAGTGATGATACCGAGGGCTCATTAGATTAATCTTCTATTTATTGTTCCCAAATGCATACACCAGGTGGGGAATTAACAAAGAAACATAATCTTAGGCTGATGCATCTTACACTGAAACCAAAGCATATTACCTGATAATTTTGATTAGCTCGCTCATGTTAACATGATCTGGCACCAGGAACTTGGTTTTATCCAAAACTGGAAGCTGCTTCTCTCCCTTGTACCTTTCAATGATCACCTAAAGAGACACACAAAAAGAAAGGAGTAGATGTGAAAGGCAGAAGTGGTGTCTGGTGCCTTCATCTCCCCCCTCCATTCTAAACACAGCAAAGCAGGAGCATTTATGCTACACCCCATTTCCCCTCATCTGTGAATGCAGCCTCTCACATCTGAAAAGCAACAGTTTTAAGTATCTTCATGTGCTCCTCTTGTTCTGTTCATGAGAGTCACTGCACAAAGAGGGAACAAACAGGGATTTAACAGCACACATCACAGCCTCAGTGCAGTTTTAGAACAGCTCATTTGCTGGAATCATTTAATCTAGCACTGAATTACCCAGCAACAAGGAAACCCAATAAAAGATAAAGCACGCTTCGCTCTAACACATTACAGTGACTGACTAGGGACCTTGGCTGCTATAGAAGCCTGCAAATTCAAGCAGTTTTCACTAGTATTTCTCCAGTTTAAGACCTTCTCTTTCTAAGAACTACACCTCCAGATTAGCATGTGATTCCATTCACCTCTCATGGTTACTCTAACACATGAGAGAAAGCTACTTTTGAAGACTATAAAGCCTCAAAGGAGAGAACTTTCTCCTCCTTAATCTCAAAACTGCACGCTTAGGAACCACTAATTCCATCAAGATTGCTAGGTAGTAACTACTGAATTCACAAGGAAGTTGCAGATTTGCCAATTTAAGCAGCACCCTGCCCAGCAACTGTACATAGTTCCTGCTTTTAAGAAATGATCTCAGAATTCGTGCACTCCTGTTTCCACAGCCATTTGGGGTTTGCTGTTTTCAAAGCAACGGTAGCAATGTGATACCATCCGCTTGGATCATTTCCATGCTCACGGGGCCTGGCTGTGTGGATGTTCAGAATCTGCTCAGGTGAAGAGATAGCAAGCCAATTTAATTATTTCAGACAAAGGCTTCCTTATAGCAGTGTAAACAAATGCTGGGTCATTCTGGGAAAAAATACACCACTGTTGTTAAAAAAGCAGATCATAACCAATAGATAATATTTCCAATGCCAAAATAAAGGATGTTTACAGCATGGGGTCCATTATCAGCTAGCGTGACACTGACATCTTATCTCATGCAGAACTGCTAATGATAATAATGAGGCAATGACCCAAGTTAGGACACAGACAAGCAGTCCCAGTAAGCCTCCAGAGATCCCAGCAGGCCTCTGCCATCGCTAGGAGTCTGCATCACTACATCTTCACCAAGCCCCTCTGAATTTTTGCTAGTAGTATGCCCATGGCTGACTTAAAAGGAGAGCTTTGCTATAAATCAGTGGCTTTCCATGTGAGGTCACGGAGCTTGGGGACTACAGCAAAGTGATCTGTGAAAGGTGGGTGAAAAAGCAATCTTCTGTCAGGAAAGATTTGTTAGGAAAGGGCCTTTTGGGAAAACTGTGCATTCCAGAAAAGACAAAAAATGTCTGCTGTAAAATAGAACTTGTTCCCATGCCCAACAGCACAGTAAAACAGCAGCAGCAGCTTCAAGATGGAACAGCTTTAAAGCTGAACAGAAGCTGAAAACTTTCTGGTTTCTACTTGACGTGGAGGCAACAACTGCTTTGTTAATGAATGTGTACTGAAGTGTGCAGTTTGCAAGCAGTCTGTTCTCAGCAGAATTTCCACTCACAGGGATCATCATCTCTCACCACTAAGTACCAAAGGCTGAGGCATCCAATACAGTTCTCTCTTCCACCCCAAAAGATCTCCTAAGACCTCCTCTGTTCCAGTCATAAACATTTATTGCTTACTACGGTGACAGCCATCACATAAAGCCCACCAGCTGCAAAGAACTCATCAGCAATAGAACACAAACCATGCCTTTTGCTTCCTAGGATGCTTTACTTTGCATTTATAACCTCTAGGGTGCCATAAATGAAAGAAAACAAAAATTCAGGCAACATTTGGAGCTGACCAGCCAAAGAATAAGAAGGCGAGGCCTGATCTTCTCTTTAAGGTGAGGTGGAGGGGTTTGACAGCCGAGCACCACTTCTACACCCTGAAGACAAGCCCATTTCCCGGAAGACAAGCATTTCTGTCCCTCTCAGCACAGACTGGTGATGAAAGGTGGATCTGTCTCTATATTACTGTGTATTCTCCTCGGTTAGCCCCTGCAGACTCTTCTTTTGGAGAAGAAACACACTGAGGAGAGCTGAACACTCAGGAGAATCTCAGAACTCAGCTGGGGTGTGGTTTTCTTTGAAATTACAACACGCAGCAGCAATACACAGGAAACCCCACTTCCTCCAGTCCCAGCTAGCACCTTGCTCTGCCACACTGACTGCTGTCTACTCGTTTGAGAATGTTCTGAAATCCAAGCTTAGTGACCCTGAGCGGCCAAACTTTCACCTGTTTGGACAGCTCTTTTACAGGTTTCCAACTACTAAAAGGAATATGAGACTGGAAATTGAAGTGAAAAATGAAAAGAACCAGACTTACTGGTATTTTAGTTGGGTGCTGCTCTCGAATCAGTCGTACATCTTCCACTCTTTGCTCTGCAAGAGATTTAAAAGAAGTCTGTTTTACATCCACACTTAATGGTGTTATTACCTTATTTCTCCACCACTGAAGAGGGGGACTGCATGTTAGCAAAAGCAAATTCAGGCAAAGCAGTTTTCAAATGGAAAAGCACTGTCACAAGTAAAATCCCTCCTGTGACAGATGACACTCTACTCTTTAACCTAAGGTGACAAGTACTGCATGCATGCTACCTGGAACTCCTAGAAAGCATCGAAGGAGACAGCTTCCTCCCCACACCCCCCTCATTTTCTGCCCGCTAAAGCAGACATTTAACCTCATAAATTTATGGCACCAAATTACACCACCCAAGTTAATTACTAAGTATTCTGTAAGATTTCTGTGAGATCCCAGAAGAAGAAATAGTCAACAATTATGTGAGAGCTGAGACCAGCCCAAGCCTGGCAGCATCAGCTTACCCTGTGTGTTCTAGCATTACCAAATTACAGTTTTCTAGTTTGATTATGCTGCACACATTGTTGCAGAAGCTGTTGGTAGGTTCTTCTGTACCTAAACATTGCACTGCTCCCTGTGCCAGTTTTCAGGATAAAGTTCATCTCTCCTCAGACATAAATATTAATAGCACAGATATTATAAACCAGGCTAAAGTACATGTCCCAGGCACAGTAAACAGGCCCAGTTGCTTTTACAGGCAGTTGCATCTGCTTATACTCTGCCTACTTTCAGACTTAGCAAACTCAATTTTAACCTCTCTGGCCCTTTTCAGCAGGCCAGGGCTTTCCAGGCCACCTCCATCTTACAAACACCTCTCAGCAAGGAGATTTAATGTTGCATCACAGCTTTAACAGACACTCAGCTAGGGAGACGTGCTTCTCGTGGAAGAGGAAGAGCTTAGATCAGCACCCATCAGCCCAACTCGTTGCTGGTATGCTAATGCATAGGACACATTACCTGTCCCATCACTCAGCAGTAACATCACTCAGCTCTCCATTAGTCAGTATTAAATGTGGGTGCATGAAATACATCCGTGTGCCTTTTTACAGGTCTGGTTAAGGAAATGCAACTCACGTGAATCACGGTTTTGAGCTGGAGATGAATCAAGCTGAACTAAGGCAAGGAGCATGCAAGGCCTTCACCTGACTGCAGGACTGAGAACCTGAGAGCCATCCTGCTTCTCATCCCACAGTGCGAGACACGCTCTTACAGATAAGCATTAACACTTCAAGGGCAGAGACAGAGATTACTAGCTAATTAAAATACTTTTTAAGATTAACCAGAAACATAAGAGATACGGCGAGTGAATGAGACCAACCGTCAACCTGGCAAGCACAGGGAGGTTTGATTAACTTTGCAACTGAAACTGGTTTGTCCACAGCAATGTTATTCAGCAGAACTCCCTGCAGTAGCAGGAACATAAACCGGACAAATCATTGAGATCATTGCATATGGTGTGTTCAAAATCAGGCTTCAGTCAGCCACAGATAAACACGGTTCTCTGACGACATTAGTTGCAGTGGCAACTGCTTGGCTGCCATCCTAGCTGAACTTAATACCTGAAATAGAGGCTGCTGACAGGCGATGGGGTCAACAACAGTTTTGGAGGACTCCAAGAAAAGGGGCAGCTTAAAACCAGACTTTGTTAGATTGAAATTCTCACTGTTTCTATACAGAGAATGGCTTATGTTCAACTGAACAGCAAAGGGTGGGCACACCAGAAAGCTCTCTTAAGCAGCTTGCCTTTAACCCAAAGGCAGAAGGAATAGAAAATCTGGATCAATTACTTCCACCAATTCAATTTTACGTACAGGATTTTATACTTCATGCAGAAATAGGTTACGCTGCCAGTTCTTGTTACCCTCAGAGCATTTCAGCCTACCTCACTGACACACATGAACAGATACCAAGCTGTTTGATTGCTCTGGTCCCATCCTAAGCACAGAAAGAAGCATTGGCACTGCTCTATCAAGGCTGTTCCTTCTAGAAAGGGACTAATCTCATTTCCCCAGCCATCATTACACAGCTCTTTTCGATGTCTTGTTAGTTTTCTGTAACTGAATGGAGACAGGAGGCATACAACCCAGCCCACTCGTGGCTCCCCGGGTAGAGAATTCCTCACCCTGCGCCAAGTACCAAACTGTAAGTGGAGCTTAATTCTCCTGTCAACAGCACAGACACATCCGGACGCTGAGCAGACACGTTGGGAGGTACAGGCAGGCCCAGCCCCTGGCACACAACACGAAGTGATGCCTCCTGGCTCCTGGGAATTCTGCAGTCGATAATGGACGATGTGGAGAGGCCACCTCCTCACCCCAAGCCCCTCTCCCAGCGCAGAGCTCACCCTGGCACAGCACTGCGTTCACCTCCGTACCTCGCTCAGCCGCCCGGACAGCCGAAAGAGAGCCCTGGCACAAGCTCCCAGGCTTGCCCACCTTGCCGGGGAGCGGAGCCCAGCCCGGGGGTTGTTTCCATCTCAGTGCCGAGCAGGGCGGTGACTCCCGTTCAGCACCGGGGACACCGCGCAGCCCCCAGCGGAGC